>NC_084823.1:41820305-41886205 GCF_958449725.1 Rosa rugosa
GGTGTTGATGTTGAAGTCGAGAGTGGGAGTGACAAGGCTGGTGTCCTCCCCATTAATCGTGAGCACAATCCTAGTCTTGCCCGAATTGTCAACCCCACTGCATCAACAAAAACAAGAACCAAATAAATGAGGCAGCCATTAAATTCTCATATACGTGTGTTTGTCTATTATGGAGCGAGACTCACACCATGAATAGTCTAACTGTTACTATATATACACAGATACTAAACTAAGAATCAGCTAATTTGTTTGTATAAACATACACATAAATAAAGTACAGAAACTCTTGTACCTTGATTGAATTTGCGAACACAGGGGCCATCTACGCCATCACAGACAAAGAAGTAGAAAACAGAAAACAGTAATGTTACACTCTGTATCTAGGGTTCATGAGAAGACATTGCATACATCTTTGCAAAGGTTTTCCTGAAAAATCAGTCGAACTACCGGCAGGTAAACAAAACTTCATCTTACAAACAACAAAAGGAAGGTATACCATATATTTAAAAAGATAGTATTAACATAATGCGATTATTACTTGGGAGCCCCGAGGTCAAAGCAAGAGAAAAAAATAATGCATTCAAGTATTATTGTCTATGCCTGGCCAGGAGTGGATGATTCCACTAACAAATGGATGTCAAAGCTTTGAGAAAGACCTGCCCAGTTCAATACAATGTTGTCCCTCAATCAATGACCTGTTTTGAATTAACCATTCTGCAAATGCAAATGTCCCCGGCCAGAGTAAATTGGCATTCAGCTGATGAAATGAAAATTCTCGAACGATCAACTCCTGGAACAAGCCAAGATTCACATATTTATTTCAATAATTTGAGATTCAAACTCTAGAGGCCAAGGAATAACAAAGACCAGGAGAAATACACTGAAAAATAGAAATCAAATACAGAATTTTAAGTGCCACAACCTTCTAAGAAATACTCGGGAAGAACGAAAAAAACCCAGGGGGAAAAGGTCAAAATAACTCTTGTAGAAGAGCTGCTGCTACTATGTAAGTAAATGCATCACTAAGTATCCAATTAAATACAGTTGAATACATACATGCTCGTCTATATATTTGATTCCTCCATTAAACACCAGATAAGTATGAAGTTAAAGTTTGTTTCTAAACAGGAATAGAACATGTAAACTCTTCACAAATTTGCAAATTTCATTGCACAGCTTCCACATTCTGTCACTACCAAAGCTCAAATGTACTATATTACTCCTAAACAGCTCATGAAAAGCATTTGCTTGTCACCAGCCATAGAAATTTAAAGTGGAAGCTCACACATTCCATCATTCAAGCTCAAAACTTTCAATAGGGAAAGATCAACTCTGACATTATAAATATCAATACAAGTTTACAAATGGACCTATGAAAGTCAAAATTACGTTTCTGGGTGTTGACCTGACAAAAAAAGAATAGATATTTACCATTCCAGGAAACTGATGCTTCCTCTAACTCTACGAAGCTTTGCTGGGTCTCTATGTTTTCCTCACCTGCAAATAACAACACCCACCCAGTAAGTCAAAATTTCACTAAAATTGAGAGTTGGTTAGAGAAACAGAGAGAGAGTGTATGTATGTACCACTGGAAGAGTCGTCTTTGCCATCACAGACAAACTCTTGATCACTGTTTTAATATCCCTGGTGATCGCAAATTTAATCAAATCCTACGCCATCTACTCCAATTAACAAGAATCAGATCAAACTGATATACATATCCAAATCGAGCAAATAACGTATACATATGGATTGAATTGAATGATCGTTGGGATCAAATTCAAAAATTCAAAATGAAAAATTCAAATTGAAAACCCTAGATTACTGACCGATGAGCTGCGAGGAGCGAAGTGCAGAGCATCAAGGATTAGAGAGTCGACTATTCGATCGAAACGGTGCGCATTTGAAGAACCGAATCAAAAAATTCGGAAGTGAGTCCCTTGACAAAGGCTCTGATATCGTCGGAGACACCGAACTTATGGAGCTCCGCCTCCGATGGCTCACTAGCGAAGGCGGAGGCGAAGGAGAAGGTGGAGGCGGATTTGACAATTGAGAGGTTGGAGAGCTGAGGGGGTGTGATCTCGGAGACAGAGAGTGACTTGATTTTGGCGGAGGAGCTGGTAATGGTTTGAGATTTCTCGACGGAGAGAGAAAGATAAGAGTGAGGGATGGACTGAGAAGGAGATTTAACTTTAATTTTGGCCAAATTTCGTAGCTGTTTTGATTACACAAAGACGGCAATACTCCAAACGCGTCGTAATAAACATTTGCACAATAACAAACACGGCATGCTTTCACTGTACGCTTTGCTTTATTATTTAAAAATGCAAGTTTCACGGCGCACATTCAATGCACGCCGTGAATGAGTATCATTTACGGCATGCATTTAATGCACTCCATAAATTCAGCGTCGTGAATGATCAGTTTTCTTGTAGTGATTGTAAGAGAAATTTTTGATTTACATCACCACCTAGGTGAACAAGCTAGACCTTGTAATTTTACCTAACAGAATAAGTACTAGTTCACATGTACCATCAAAAGCGCGCATTCTTGATAAGATAGCTAGCTAACCTAGCTTGTAGGCACCTTACTGATAAAGTTCTGAATCCAATAACCTTGGAGTTGGGATGGCAACCATAGGTACCTTCTTCTTCATCACAAGGCCAAACTTCTCGGAAACATCTAACTTCGTCTGTCCTTGTGGTAGTTTCCAGTCAAAAGAATGCAACAGTGATGCAAGTAAATGCATGACAAGCCTCTCTGCCGTTGCTATCCCTGGACATATTCTTTTTCCACTCCCAAATGGAAAATAGTTGAAGTCACTTCCAGTGTAGTCATACTTACCATTCAAGAACCTCTCTGGATTAAACTCTAATGGGTTTTTCCAGTTAGAAGAGTCTCTATGGATATCCCACACATTAACAAAAATCCTAGACCCCTTTGGAATGGTATAACCTCCCACAGTGCATGTTTCACTTGGACAATGTGGAATTAATACAGGCAAGGCTGGGTGCAAGCGCAGAGTTTCTTTCATCACAGCATCCAAGTATGGTAGTTTGTGAATATGAGACTCTTGTACAATACTGTCTTTCCCAACTACAACGTCTAATTCTTTCTGGGCTTTCTGTAACACCACTGGTTTGTTCATAATTTCAGCCATTGCAAACTCAATTGTGGTGGCGGATGTGTCAGTACTACCCACAACCATATCCTGTCCAAATCAGTAGGAAATAATCTAAGAATATATATAATGTATAATATATAATGGATAAAAACGATAATTATAAATATTTGAAAAACAGAAAAGAAAATATTGACCAGAACGTGGGAGGTATGTACCAGACGTGTGAGCAGAGTGAAACTAAAGTTTACATTTTTTTTATTTTGTATTATTTTTTTTGTTGTAGTTTGAAGAGGAAAAGAGATTGAGTAGTTCTATTCAGAGTTTCAAACTTCCAAATTTGATATATGAATTTATTTATTTTTTTAATAGATGGATCTCTTTCTTTTCTCAAATTAAAGTAGTTGAGATGACCAATTGCTTCAAAATTTGGAGGACTTGGTCCAAATACAAAATTTTAGAACCATCCAAAGAAATTATCTTTAAAAAAAAAAATCTCAAACAAAATATACAGCCAATTAATGAGACTAGTAGAAAATTACATTAATCTTTGCTACGATAAAATTATAAATGGTAGCAGTGGTTTGGGGTCAAAGGGTTAACCTCACTGACTTGATATTTTCTAAGAAAAATTTCAAATAATATAATTAAATAAACAAAAAATAAAACACGCAAAAACTACTATGCCATTAAAACTACCAACTGAACCATGAAAGGGTACATCCTAGATAATTTTATTCTCTCAATATTTTTTTTTTTTTAAGAATATCATGTCGATATATTAATATTACTCAGGCCAGAAAAAATATTCGTTCTCTCAATATTTTCCTACTTAAAACAAAATATTAAAAAAAATGCGCATAAGACGGACATGAGGCTAGTTCATGTACATGAAACCACACAAAAAAAAATATAGAAATGCTAGTGTGGAATTTAATAACGTACCAAGAGCATGGCTTTGAGATGTGTCATGGTCAGAGGAGTTTTGCCGTCTCCTCCTTCATCTATAGATCGCAATAGAAATGTCAAGAAATCATTGCTCTCTTTCGCGCCTTCTTTCTGCATCGTCAACCTTTGATTGATAACTTTCTCAAAAATCCTATCAAACCTAAGCTCCACATCCTTCATCTGCTTCGCTATGCCCTGCAAATCAAACCGGGCCAAACCCGGATAAAGTTCCGAAATATTGGGTTTCCCAGAAAGCTCCGCGATGTCCCTCATTGCTTCCCTAAACTCGGCCAAAACCCCAGCCCCGACCCCCTCCTCCTCCATGGTGCCACCCCATAACATGTTGGTGGTAAGATTGAGAATGGCCACGAAAAGTTGCTCACCAACGTCGACGGGGGACCCGACCCGACTATAGAAGTAACCCACAGCTTTTCGGACTTGCTTGTGGCGCAGTTCTTGAACCGAGTCCAAGGCGGTGTTGCTAAGCATCTTGAGCGCGCACACTTTCCTCATCATTCGCCACTCCGGCCCGTACGGGGCAAAAACTATATCTGCCCCGCCGTAGAGTGCGACGTCCCCAGCTGCAACATTGACGCCGCGATTGGCGAACGTGGCGTCATGGTCCTTGAGGACCTCTCGAGCGATGGAAGGGGAGGCTATTACGACGCAGAGCCTGGTACCCAGTCGGAGCTTAAAGATTGGGCCGTAGGTTTTGGCTAGGCCAGCAAAGTAGGAGTGGAGCTCGGGGTCAAGGGACAGAAGGTTACCAACCAGTGGGAGGCCACGGGGACCAGGAGGCAACGGCGGCGACATTCTGCTACTCTTGGATTCTCTCATGCAACTCCATGCGTAAAAAAATGCAGCAAAAATTGCCGAGAGAGTCAAGAACACTCCCCAACTCCCGCTGTTGGTTTCCGACCACAGTGAGGATAAGGAACTGGATTCCATGAAGAATCCATAAGAGTGTGGCATTTTGCTTCCAACTGCAATGCTGCTCGTGAGTCGTGATACAGTAGTGGGGAACTTCCTTTATTTATAAAGAGATAACAGTTTCATACCCAATGCTCAAGACAAAAGGCATCTAGCAAGACCGGTTAAGCCGGCTAGCTAATCTCCTAAGTATCTTTTCACGCATATAATTAGATAATATATAACCATCACCGAGCAGACTGCCGGTGGTAAGCCGGAGGAAGGTGAGGATGCGTTAGTGTGCGTCACTTCTTCGGTGTCAACGATCCGGTCCTTTTCCAGATATTATTAACTTATATCGATCCCTAATAACTCAATAATTGATCTAGTAGATTAATAACTATACACCATTACACCACTAATTTATATTCCTAGTAGCTCAATAATTGATCTAGTACACACACGAGGATTTGTTATTTCGTTTTTGGTGAATCCCGGTAGATTGACAAAAGTTTTTTTTTTTTTTTTTAATCAAGGGAAAATAGTATATTCAATTATTCATCACAAGTCAGAATAAGTCGTTATATATCTTTCCGCTGTCATTTTAGGCATAGACAGACAAGAAGATAGTGGTAATACCCACAAGTGGTACATAGAAATAGACATACTCATTATACATTCAAACACGTAGAGGTAATGGAGACCCTCCTTTGGTACTACTCCAGAAGCGCTAGAGAGACGTCAAGGAAATTATTGTAATTAGAAAAACTAAAAACATAAGAATGGGTCTAGGGCAAAGCACCCCAGTCCAATTAACCGAGCCCAAAAGGGCAGTCCCAAAAGAAAGATCAATGCATGGCCAGCTGGAATGGCTGAGACAAGCCCAGCCACCATCTCCACTATGACCAGTTTTCTGGGCAGCTCTGCCAGATCCCGCCGCCACGATCCATGCCTCCAGTCCGTCGCGCCCTGCCGCGCAGTCTCCACGCCGTAACAGGCTGCTTCGGCACCGAACCCAGCATCCCACTAAGCGCGCCAAACCTAGAGAAAGCAATCACCACACATCGCCCGCCAGATCTTCCACCCCTCACCACCGCGAGTTCAGGAAAACCTCACGCGATGCGCCCGTCTCTGTACAGAGCACCAAACACCTAGAGATCTCACCTAGAACTTGCCATCGAGCCAAAACCTCGAGTCAAAACCTCTCTCTAGAACTCCCCGAGCACATGGCATTCAATCACCTGTCCGGTAGCAGCCCATTAGCGGAGAGGCGAACCAGCACCGGCCTTGAGCGCCGCCGAATGAGAAGAAATTCTCAAACCCTAGACACAAAGTCGTCCAAAAAAATTAAAAAAAAAATAAAATCAGTCAAGGATGAACCATAATTTGTCAGAGAGTCAGCTACCTGATTTTTCTTGGAAGTAATATGTGATAAACGAACTCCATTTGAGATGTATGAAAAAGAAAATTGTCATAGCTTTAAGCTGCCAAGGAATCATGTGGATAGTGAAAGAAAGTAAAAACAAGTGCTAGATCAACTTCTAACCAAATATGCTTCCAGTCTCCCAAACAGACTTTGACCCTACTTATAGTAGAAGTCTTTTTTTTTTTTTGGAGAATGTAGTAGAAGTCTTGGAAGCACAACCGGAAATGAAAAAGCGTTTGATCCCGACCCTTACGCAACCTGATTGAGAAAATTATCCAACATTTCAACCCTCTAAAACCACCGTCGGCATTCTCCTTCATGAGTCATCCGTTAGGAAAGGTGATTGCTATTGCGTGTCACGTAGGCCAGGGACAAAGAATAAGATTGGAATGCATGCGATCCTGATGGCTGTGAAAGAAACCGACACAGTTCTTAATTTTGCCCGATTACAGCAGTAATTTGCAAGTCAAGCTTGCCTAGCTAGCTTGGTGACAAAGAGTTCTATTTGTACTGGGAAGAGGACATCTTGGGCGCTCTCCATGACTGAGTTATTAGGTATTATATTTTGAAGGAATATGCTGTTTAGCAGTAATGTTCAGAGACCAAGGATTTGTTGTCACCCACCCTCATATTTATTGAGTTCTCAAGTTTTGAATATAATCTTGTAAGTGCATGATAGGCGAGTTGTTTTGTAAGAACAACATAACTCACCGGATATATGGCAAAAGTATACTATTTAAGAACAATACTTGAGCTTGAATTAGACATAGCAAACTCCGAGCAACGGAGGAAGCGGTTTACATTCATAGACAAAAAAAGTCTTATCTTTTGATCTTATTCACAATCTTTATATATAATGGATCTCTACTCCCAAAAGAAGATTACAATGCAACATAAATTATGATTAATTTGACTATGTTCTCAAGGATAAATACGAGTATCTCATCGAACCTTTGTGTGCCTAACAGAAGTTGATATCAGAGAGCATTAGTTCATGATATTTTCACCTAATGATTATCAACAACGCACCTTGTCGGCTACTCATAGAGTGCTGGATCTGACAACCTTGGAGTTGGGATGGCAACCAAAGGTATCTTCTTCAATACAATACCAAACTTCTCCGAAAGATCCAACTTCTCTCCCTGTGGCAGTTTCCAATCAAAAGAATGCAGCAGTGTAGCAAGAGAATGCATCACCGTCCTCTCAGCCATTGCTATTCTTCTCCCAGACCCAAAAGGAAAATACTTGAAGTCACTCCCACTGTAATCCCATTTACTATCCAAGAATCTAGTTGGATCAAACTCCAATGGGTTTTCCCAACTAGAAGGGTCTCTATGTATAGCCCAAACATTAACAAAAATCCTAGACGGCTAGACCCCTTTGGAATGGTATAGCCTCCCACAGTGCATGTCTCATGATTTGTGTGCTTAAATGCAACTTACGCGCAATAAGGGCACGGTCATCAAGGAAATGGGAAATATTTGGACCCAAAATTATCGTACCACGGGGATTGAAAAGCTAACTACAATCCTTGGTTATGCCGATTACTAAGTCACCAACAATTTAACAAACAAAACCTAAAAATAGCACCAAGCTATTTACATGCCCGGTTCGGAACAACCAAGCCTAAAATTGGTCAAGAAAACCACAAGTGAATGCGGAAACTCACAACCAAATGGTATGGACAATGAAAGTGGTTTGTGAAATTTGATTTTTGATTTTGAAAAATAAATTGACAATTGAAAATTAAAGTAGCTAATAAAAATTGAGATAATAGAAACTAATCAAGAAATGGAAATTAGGTCACTAGGGTATCCTCCTAACCAAATTTAATGCACAAATATATTCCGACAATGGTCATTCAATTCATAGTGGCATCAAGAACCGTACCCAAGGCTTTTCAAGGCTCATGGGTCATTAGATTCCTTAAAGGGTATTCCTACTCCGGATCAAGGGTCGTAGAAACTCAATTGGTACAATCTAGAGCCTTGTTAGGGCCTCTAGTTGCACCAAAAGGCGAGGAGTCCTAAAATCAAGGTTCCCAAGCTAGCCAATACGACAATCGAAATTGGTATTGTAACTAACCATGTTCTAAACAAGAGTCCTAGCCATAAATTAGAGAAGTGATTAGGTCCCCTAATTTGTTCTAGACATGCTCATCTACACATTCAAGAGTTAATCAAGCTCCTAAGCATGCATCTAAGCCAAATATTATAGAATAGAACACATGCCAAACACAAAATTGAAAACCATTAAATCAAAACATATTTATTACATTAAATCCATGCTAGGGCTCAAACCCTAGCTTCCTAAATAGACTACTCACAACCCATCAATAAATCAACAAAAATATACATCAATTAAAGAGGTAAAGGTGAAGAGTAGTGAGAAGCAACAAGAACAAGTCACAAATTGCTATGGAGTAAGTATGACTAGCCTTGATTTATATGATTTCCCACTTTTACCCAATCTTAAATATTGGTGCTCCTTGAAATCCCTTGAGAAATTGATGAGGATTTGATGTGGAGTAGTGAAGATTAAAAGAAAATATAAAGTGGGTATGGTGGTGTGGTGTTTTGGAGAAGAGTGGATGGAAAGGTGGTGTGCGGCTACTGTTGAAGAGAGGAAGAGGAATGGGTCTTGGTGCGGCGTTGTAGCTGCTGTCGGGTGAGCGAGAATGAGAGTGGGATGACAATATTTATAGCAAATTACTAATAACTACAATCTCATGCAAATAATTCCCACGTGCAGAGTCCAAGGGACCTATTTCCTTGCGGTGAGCTGATAAAGCCCATATAGACACGCATCCAAATTCTTTATTTTTTACTGACAAAAATGTCTCTTAACACACATGAGGAAGACAGACGAGATAGAGGGAGAGAGAAAGAGAGCTAGAGCTAGAGAGAGAATAGACAGAGGTGGAGAGAGAGAGAAAGAGAGAACAGATCTGGATCGAGATAGAGATCGGGTCAATCAAGGAGACGAAGTTGAAAATCTCACTCAAATATGAAGTTTGATTTGTAACCCTGAGAGAGAAGAGATCTAGATCGGTATCTGTATTCTGATCGAGATTGAGATCAATCAAGACAATGAATCTAAAGTTTTCATTCATACATGAACTTTGAATTATAGATCTAACACTTTGAGGTATGTTTTTCTGTATTTTGAATTTTTCAATTCCATTTCTATTGAAATTCACAATGGGTTGTTTTGCATGTGGATTTTCTTGTTAATTCAAACTTACTTTTTATTATATTCATGGTGTGAAATCAAATGCTAGCTGATATATATAATTGAGTGTTCTTTTTCCTGGTTAATACTTTTTATTTATTTTTTATTTATTATTATTATTATTATTTTTTTTTATAGAAGCGGAATAAGAGCTAACTCAGCGCTCTTACCCGAATTTATTAATAAATAAAGAAAAGATACATAGCAAGGGGGGCTAAGCCAATACCTTGCCATAAGAAAACACAAGCTGAACAAGTACAACTGAAAGTACCAATTACATCTGATTTTACTTAATCGTTGGTGTTTAGGTTTTTACAGTTCTGTTTTCATGAAGTAATTGGTTAATTCAAGTCTCTTCTTGCAGGGTATTTTAATTTGTATACAGTGGCTAAGGTAGATGTTTTGTTCATATTACACAGTTTATTACCATTACATATAATGACGGTAAAGTTCTTAGGAACTCTAGTTATCTATTAAATCCCTACTGACCCTCATTAGCAATTGATCGACATGTTCCTATTGACCTACAATAGGATTATTTTATTCCTACTGATCCTTAGTAGCAAAACCTAGACCCACAAAGGCGTGTATGGTTTGCTATTAACCCTCATAGGCATATCTGGTTTGCTATTAACAATCAGTAACCATATCTGATTTACTATTGAACTTTAGTAACCATATCTGAATTGTTATTGAACCTCAGTAGCCATGTTTGAGTTGTTATTGACCATCAGTAATGATATTTGATTTGTTATTGAATGTTAGTAACAATTGTGTGATTGTTGTTACTGGTGAATGTTTGTGTGTAGTAGTTATGTTTGAAGCATTTACTTTTAGTTTTTGTGGTTGAATTTTAAGATTACGGTGTATTGATTAGCTAATCCCTTTGTTACTGAAGGTCAGTAACATTTGTGAATATGGTCTTGTGGAGGCACTCACTTCATGATTATTCTTCTTGTGTTATATATTCAGATCAAGGCTACTATTGAGGTTTCCAACACATGGATGAGGTTGTTCAATTTGGTCTTTGGGGTCGACCTCGTGGGACAACTGAAATTTGAAATTTATTTTGAGTCAATTTGTGAGGAACTTGTAGTAGTTTACTTACCTTTTTATAATAAATGGAACCTTGATATTGTCATTTCTATAGAAGCTTAATTTTAATTACAATTAGAGCTTTGATTATACTAATTCAAATTCCTTATAGTTTTTGTTATTGTTTTTAGTAAGTATACTGTCGGTCAGTAACAATGTTAGTAAGTACACTGACAGTCAGTAATAACATTAGTGAGTATAATGAGAGTGAGTATAAATGTTTGTAAGTGCACTTACTAATAAAAATACCAGTTACTAACTGTCAGTAGCATTGTCGAAAGACTCTTAGTAGCCATTGTAATATACTTTTTGTTGCACTTTGAGAAAAATTATGGTTTTGTTATTGTTATTGAACATCAGTAGCAATATCATAATCATGGCTCTGCCTCAATAGCAGTAGTCTATCTGTCACAGTTTAAATCTATTATGGACATTGTATTTTCTAATAATGCAGTTTAGGCAAAAAATTAGTGTTGAAATGAAGTGCAGCCAGAAAAATTGAACAACTAATTCTATCAATATGTTACTGACCCTCAGTAAGTTTCTAGTTAGTTCTAAAGCAGAATACAGAGATTTCAAATGAGTTCTTTTTGGTAGAACAATGATAAACTCGTAATACTGATAATAATAGTCAACTGGTTGGCATTAATGAGGTGGTAGTTCGGTACAAAGGGAAAGAAATAGATGCGGTGGCATTCTCGTAATTAATTACAAATTTAATGTCTAATGTTTAATTTCAGTTCCTCTCCGTGTTTTGATTGTGGCCGCACGGGTTTCCAGTCCCCCCATTTTGCGAATGGTCATTTGACCATTTGACTTTACCTTAATGGTAAATAGCTCTTGTTAAAATTTTAGTAGCAAAAATTGGTGTATTGAATGACATTACTTCTCTATGATACTACTACCAAATAGGCCACCAGACACGCACATATGAAAACTAAGAAATTATTTCTTAATATATGATTGATGTTGTTGAAAGAAAGAAAAAAGTATTATTAGCTAGGTCTTTTAAATCAATGATTCAATGTCGATGTCAGAGATACAAACATATTGAGGTACTCTGATAATGTATATAATTAAGAGTTAAAGACAATTTTTTATGAATATGTGGGTTTTCCTAGAGTGACAGTGGTAGTGGTTTTCCTAGACCATATTTGACCACACTTATACGGGTATTTAGGCTACTGGTGTATGATTGTTTTGTTAGAAACTCTCTTTAATATTGATTTAGAATAATTATGTAATTCAGTTTCTAATGAGTATTACCGATTAGAGAATGTCTCTTAGTTAGGCTGAATGTTTAGGGAACAATACAATTAATCTGGATGCATGTTATACTCTAACATTGACCTAATATGGTAGTTGCATAGACATTCATTCAATATTTCAATTCTAACACTTGATAGGTATAGTTGAAAGTCTCAAATTGTTCTAAGTTTTAAAGAGATAAAATTCTCGAGGAGAGAGAAAGTGATTGCGGAAGAAATGGCAAGGTTGATCCCAATATAATTTATAGAAGGTTAGACAACCAATAAAAATATGTCACATGTCAACTTCTAAAGAAAACACCAAGTAGCTTGTGACACTTGTCAACCAACAACCAAAACTTGTTTCTCCCAATGACAAGTGTCACATGACTAAGGCTTATGATGATGTCATCATCAGTTGACCTCCCTCCAAATGTCACTTGTCAGCCTCCCACCAATTGAAACTTGCCACGACAGCATTTTTCTTTTCTTGCAATTAAACTTCAAATATTCTTTAAAAATAGTTTGAGAATCTGAAAAATTCATTGAAAATGTTGCGAACTCGTGGTAACCTCGACTTTTTACTTCCAACCTCAAAAATAAAATTCGAGCGACTTTAAAATTCAGGATCTCACAGCATGGTCCACTTTTTTGCGTTTCAACCCACAAGAAAGGCAAAATAGACATCTCACCCATAATTGATTTGGACACCCACATCTCTTCTAGCTACCCGACCTTCTTCCTCTTTGCTCATCCGACTCTACGCATAACTCTTGTTCGACCTTCTTCCTCCGACGAGTCAACCCAAACCACCTCTCTTTCTCCAATCCCTCAAGCTGCTCCACCTCACTCTCAAAACCCTAAATCCACCTCAATTCCAAACCAATATCATTCCTCTTTCTGGTGTCACTACTCCTAGACATTGTGAAATTTTAGCAATCTCATGTGGGCTACAACTCTCATTGGAGCAAGGTTTTCTTCGGGTGGAATCAGAGTCAGATGCGTAAGTCGTGGTGAATGATCTCTTAAGACCGGAGAAGAATCTAGCGACCACTACTACAATTGTGGGCAACAGCCACACATGTATTGCCACGAACTCAAGGAACTGTGGAGTTTGGGGTCACACCTACTATTCTGAAACAAGTTGGTGTCCTTATCACCCACGGACAAGCACAAAGTGTGGGTAGGCATTATTTTTAGACTTGTTAAACTCTTCTTCCTGGAAACACGTACCACATGACCTAATTTTAGTGAATTTTTATATTTTCTTTTTTCTAAAAATTACTTTTTTTATATTTTCTTCATGAGTGGATGTTACTTTTGTTTATTTTATATAGAAATAAGTGGGAAACAGAGTCTCTCCACTCTCCTCTCTCTCTTCAGTCCTCTCCCAGCCTCCCACACTTTGCATCTGCTTCTTCCCTTCTCCTTGAACTCATCGGAACCACCAGTCCATCATACAATGATCATTCTTTCAACAAGTTAAGCCTCAACACCGTGAAGAAGGGGAAGGGGAAATTTGGAAGAAGATCTGGGGGATCAAGGGGAGTCTCAACCGTTTGCCGCCGGCTTGCGTTGGCAACATGGTGATGGCTACCATGAAGAAGAGGAAGTCGGATCTGAGGAAGAAGGTGCTGCCTCCCTTTTTAACATTATTGACTGAATATATGTACACCGTGAATGGGTTTTATCCTTTCCCTTGCTTTTTAATCTCCTTGTTTTGGTTCTTAGTGATGAAGTGGGTGGATTCAACTTGAAGGTATCAAGGTATTCTCTTAGATCTGGGACAACTCAGCAGTAAAACTATTGTTCTTAGCTGTACGATATCAGATTTGGGATGTCTTGTATAGATCGATCTTGTTCTTTGGTAGCTATATGTATTCAGTTTGCTTCGATGTTAATACAACCTCTTTGATTTTGAAAGATGTGATCTAAACTTGTTCTTCAGTGCTCTGCTCCGAGTTAACTCACTCTCTGTTTTTATGTATGCAAGGATGGCAGTCATGATGCACGCCAAGTTAAACTGGAAGAACCTCAGCCAGATCGACCTCATCAAAGACTCTGAATCTGGTTTCAGTGTTTGAATCAATCATATATAGGTCTATGCATGCATATCATCTCTAATCGAAGATCTCAAACTTCTTCACTGAGTAGGAGGCTGAAACAATGACAGTGACTAAACCCAAGAAAATCATCGTTGACTCCGATCATCACTGAACCCATCCAACTCCAGAAAGATGAAATCAAATGAATAAGATCTGGATGTAAGCCACCCATCCCCAGAAAGACTCGATATTGGACCAGAAGCAATTATAATTATAAAAAAAAAAATTAAAAAAAAGAAGAAGCAAAAGCAATTATAATAATGATTCCTACCCACTATATATATATATATAAACAAGCCACGCACATAATTAATCGAGGGTGTTAAGGGGAAAGCCACCCCTCTACAGAGCACTGACTTTATTAAAAGTGGCTGAGGTGTGGCTATGGCTGCTAGACACACACATCTGTGTCCTTTGGGGTCATTTTGTCACACATGTTGTGTGTGGCTTTTGCCCATAATTGTAGTAGTGGACTGATGGGCACCTTTTGGAGGGGATTATGATGATCATGCGACAATTTATTCACTTTCTTATTTTTATGCTTCTAGAGAGTGCAATAGAGTTTCACATGAGCTGACCGGATTTGCATTGAAGCATCAGGTGATGTACATGATGAGATGAGTTCTCTGATTGGGTACTGAGGAGTGCTCAGATATCTTATCACCTCTTTTAACAGATGATTCTCATCCTCTTTATATACTTAATCCATTTCGATGAAGTTCTAATTTTCTCAAAAAAACGAAAAAGAAACAAAAACAAAAACAAAACACAAATAAGATAAAAGCAAATTATTGAGAGGAAAATAAAAACAATAATTATTTTTTCTGGTAATTTTGATTGTAAGAGAAAGTTTTGATCTTTTACATCACCAAAACTTAGCTAGACCTGGTTCATATATATGTAATATATATTTCCCTCATGCAACAAGGAATCAAATACACAAAGATCATAGATACACAACAATATATATAACATGAGCGCGCATATGGTTTACAACCTAAGAGGCTCAGATAGCTAGATTGTAGACATCTTACTGATAAAGCTCTGAATCCAATAACCTTGGAGTTGGGATAGCAACCATAGGTACCTTCTTCATCATCACCATCCCAAACTTTTCGGAAGAATCCACCTTCGTCTCTCCTTGTGGTAGTTTCCAGTCAAAAGAATGCAACAGTGATGCAAGTAAATGCATGACAAGCCTCTCTGCCGTTGCTGTCCCTGGACATATTCTTTTTCCACTCCCAAATGGAAAGTAGTTGAAGTTGCTTCCAGTGAAGTCATATTTACCATTCAAGAACCTCTCTGGATTAAACTCTAATGGGTCTTCCCAGTTAGAAGGGTCTCTGTGGATATCCCACACATTAACAAAAACCTTAGACCCCTTTGGAATGGTATAACCTCCCACAATGCATGTTTCACTTGGGCAATGTGGGAGCATTAGAGGCAGGGCTGGGTGCAAGCGTAGAGTTTCTTTCATCACTGCTTCCAAGTATGGTAGTTTGTAAATATGAGACTCTTGTACGATACTGTCTTTCCCAACTACAGCATCTAATTCTTTCTGGGCTTTCTCTAACACTACTGGTTTGTTCATAATTTCAGCCATTGCAAATTCAATTGTGGTGGCGGATGAGTCAGTACCACCCACAACCAAATCCTGTCCAAATCAGTAGGAAATAATCTAAGAATATAATGTATAATATATAATGGATAAAAATGGATAAAACGATAATTATAAATATTTGAAAAACGAAAAGAAAATATTGAACAGAACGTGGGAGGTCTGTACTAGACGTGTGAGCAAAGTGAAACTAAAGTTTATATTTTCTTATTTTGTTTTTTTTTTTTTTTTTTTTTGTAGTTTGAAGAAGAAAAGAGATTGAGTAGTTTTATTCAGAGTTTCAAACTTCCAAATTTGATATATGAATTTATTTATTTTTTTGAATAGATGGATCTCTTTCTTTTCTCAAGTTAAAGTTGACAAAGATGACCAATTGCTTCAAAATTTGGAGGACTTGGTCCAAATACAAATTTTAGAACCATCCAAAGAAATTATCAAAAAAAAAAAAAAATCTCAAACAAAATTTGTTCTGCATAAAAAAAATATATCAAAGAAAATAGAGCCAATTGATGAGGCTAGTAGAAAATTACATTAATCTTTGCTATGTTAAATGGTGGTGATGGTTTGGTGTCAAAGGGCTCATCAATATTTGGTTTTCTTATAATGTCCATTCAAACACATTTTATTAACCTTACTGACTTAATATTTCCTAAGAAAAATTGTGAAACAATACCATTAAATAAACCAAAAAGAAAACACACAAAAAACTACTATGCCATAAAAAAACTACAACTGAACCATGAAAGGGCACAAATTCTCTCAATATTTTTCTACTTAAAGACAAATTAAAATAAAAAATTATTTTTATATAATATTTTTCTTACGCGCATAAGACGGGCATGAGGCCAGTTCATGTACATGAAACCAAAAAAATATATAGAAATGCTAGAGTGGCATTTAAAAACTTACCATGAGCATGGCTTTGAGACGTGTCATGGTCAGAGGAGTTTTGCCATCTCCTCCTTCATCTATAGATCGCAATAGAAATGTCAAGAAATCATTGCTCTCTTTCGCGCCTTCTTTCTGCATCGTCAACCTTTGATTGATAATTTTCTCAAAAATCCTATCAAACCTAAGCTCCACAGCCTTCATCTGCTTCGCTATGCCTTGCAAATCAAACCGGGCCAAACCTGGATAAAGCTCCGAAATATTGGGTTTCCCAGAAAGCTCCGCGATGTCCCGCATTGCTTCCCTAAACTCGGCCAAAACCCCAGCCCCGGCCCCCTTCTGCTCCATGGTGCCACCCCATAACATGTTGGTGGTAAGATTGAGAATGGCCACGAAAAGTTGCTCACCAACGTCGACGGGGGACCCGACCCGAGTATACAAGTAACCCACAGCTTTTCGGACCTGCTTGTGGCGCAGTTCTTGAACCGAGTCCAAGGCGGTGTTGCTAAGCATCTTGAGCGCGCACACTTTCCTCATCATTCGCCACTCCGGCCCGTACGGGGCACAAACTATATCTGCCCCGCCGTAGAGTGCGACGTCCCCAGCTGCAACATTGACGCCGCGATTGGCGAACGTGGCGTCATGGTCCTTGAGGACCTCTCGAGCGATGGAAGGGGAGGCTATTACGACGCAGAGCCTGGTACCCAGTCGGAGCTTAAAGATTGGGCCGTAAGTTTTGGATAGGCCCGCAAAGTAGGTGTGGAGCTGTGGGTCAACGGACAGAAGATTACCAACCAGCGGGAGGCCGCGTGGACCGGGAGGCAACGGCGGCGAGATTCTGCTACTCTTCAGGCAACTCCATGCGTAAAAAATTGCTGCAAAAATTGCGGAGATAGTGAACAACACTCCCCAACTCCCGCTGTTGGTTTCCGACCGCAGTGAAGATAAGGAACTGGATTCCATGAAGAATGCATAAGAGTGTGGCATTTTGCTTCCAACTGCAATGCTGCTCGTGAGTCGTCATACAGTAGTGGGGAACTTCCTTTATTTATAAAGAGATAATAGTTTCATACCCAATGCTCAAGACAAAAGGCATCTAGCAAGACCAGTTAAGCCGGCTAGCTAATCTCCTAAGTATCTTTTCACGCATATAATTAGTTCTATATATTATAACCATCGCTGAGCAGACTGCCGGTGGTAAGCCGGAGGAAGGTGAGGATGCGTTAGTGTGCGTCACTTCTTCGGTGTCAACCATCCGGTCCTTTTCCAGATATTATTAACTTATATCGATCCCTAATAGCTCAATAATTGATCTAGTTGATTAATAACTATAAACCATTACACCACTAATTTATATCCCTAGTAGCTCAATAATTGATCTAGTACACACACGAGGATTTGTTATTTCGTTTTTGGTGAATCCGAGTAATTTGACAATTTTTTTTTTTTTTTTAATCAAGGGAAAATAGTATATTCATCACAAGTCAGAATAAGTCGTTATATATCCTTCCGCTGTCATTTTAGGCATAGACAGACAAGAAGATAGTGGTAATACCCACAAGTGGTACATAAAAATAGACATACTCATTATACATTCAAATACGTAGAGGTAGCGGAGACCCTCCTGTTTGAGCCCAAAAGTAATTTTGGCAAGATCCTTTAGTGGGTTTAGCGTAGCGAGCCGATATCTGCGGCCCAAAAATAAGTCTACTCGGGTTTGAGTTACAGCTTCGCCCATTCCGTGATCCATAAGGAAAACGAAACCTTATTGGAGTCGGGTAGCGGAGATTGAATAGGAAACTTCAATCAATATTCCTTCTATGACAAGGAGCAGTCGAAACCCTAGGTATATATACCAGGTTTCAAGGACGAATCGACGACTCTCAAATCAATCAATCCCAGCGATTACAAAGCCTCCCCGGAGCAAACTTTCAACCTCGTTGAAACCCGGTGACCGCGCGCCAGTCCCAGTCTCTCCAAGAGCCGACTGTCAGCATCACCAGATCAACCCGGCGACCGTACTTCCAGTCCTAGTCTCCCCAGGAGCCTATTGCGAGCGCAACCGCCACCGTTACTTCCAGCGAAGCAAGGGTAACGCCCTCGCAACCCAGCGAAGCTAAAGTCACGCTTTAGCGCAACCCGTGCTTTCTCCAAACTTCCCAGTGATTGCTCTGCTTAGTCTACAACACTAAGTATCGATTCGGTGACGCGAAGAGATCACACCCAAAGTCCTTATCCGTAAGGCAGAAAGTCCTTTCCCGGAAGGCTAGAGAAGAACCTTGTGGCGAGGTTGGTGCTCTCCTCGTCCACAAACGCTTGAAGAAGAAGTCAGGTCAAGGGACTCCCCCGACGACTGCACCCCATGGTGCTGGCATGCCTGCGCACACGCTCAAAAGAGACAGTTTGTACCAGACTGGTTTTTGTGTCAAACATTTTGGCACGCCCAGTGGGACCAATTAGTGTCTCTTCGTGAACGTTAGCCATTGGGAAGTTAAGCGAAAACCCTTATCAAAAGGGCTACGCTAGCTGCTCAAAGCATAAGACCTCTAGTTACAAACCGCATTCTCGCGCGGATTGTCGTGGTCTTTCTGAAGAACAAGTGACTCAAAGATTCTCTCTTCATTCCCAATCCTCCGATATGTCAACTGAACAGGGAGAGAATCACCCGACCGCTACTGAGGGTCAAACTGTCACTACTAATCAGGCCAGTGAGCCTGTCACTACTGCTGTCTCCAATACAGTGGGGAGTGAAGAAAGAGAGGCTTTCATTGCGAAGCCTATTCCAGAGGGAGCTACCTCCGAGGTCACGTTCGCGATCATCCTGGAGAATATTGAAAATCATCGCAAGAAGATAGCCGCTGATCTTGAAAGGGAAAACGCGAAAACAGACCAGATCATACGCGAAATAAACCAGCGTATTTCCCGATAGGCAGAGGAGACTAAGCAACAAATTGCACAAACAGAGAGTGCATTACGGGCTCATGCTACAGGCATCGCAGATGTGCAGAGTCAGCAGCAGAAAGGAGTTATTGAGGCTATTGCGAACCATACCAAGCAGACGGCGTCAGATATGCATGGCAGGTCTTCGCAAGGATGGAGCGATTCTCGCAACCGAGGTGGCCATGCAAAGAGCTGAGTTGAACCAAACTAGAGAAGTGCTGAATAAAACGTTAGGAGATCCTAACGCTATCCTTGGCTCCCTTGGCCAACCGTTTGGTTCAGGCAAGTACGTGCCGCCGAATCAGCGAGAGAAGGTTAACAGCAATACCGCTACGCCTTCCGCGACCGCTGTTACTACGCCACTGAGAAATAAAGAACAAGCACTGGTTATTGGCGGCAGCAAAGAAAAGGCCACTTTGTCAGGCGGACAGACCACCAGACAGAAGCAATAGGCATCGAAAGGTGGTGAAACTTCGTCCGATTCCACCGTGTTCGTTCAATACGACAGCGATGGGGTAGAAAACGTATATCAGGAGCTGCCAGGGAGCTATTACGGGATTGACCAGGCTGGTAACCCAGTCAAGATAACAGCTTTGGCAAAAGAGATGCCTGTGCCAGCAGTGACTCTTCAACAACCAGCTACAACCCGCGTTGTACAGATAGGAGAAGGGGCAGCAACTGTAAACCAAGCCATACCCTTGCAGGCTGCTCGCCATACGGTGGCGATACCTCCTCCTCCTCCTCCTCCTCCGGGCCCAGAATATGTGAGACGAGATAAGGTAGAAGAGATGATCAGGCTGGCTAACCCTAGGGCCCAAATGGATGGGGTCTATGAGGGACCTTTCCTGCCGCATATAATGCTTGCGCCCTTCCCTAGGGGTTATAAAAATATCATATTTTCTACTTTTTCAGGGGAAGACACTGAGAATGCAATAACTCACCTGGCCAGGTTCAAGGTGCAATGCGGCCAGTACCAGGATGATAACATCCTCAAGTGCAGGATCTTTGGCACTTCTCTTTCGGGAGCTGCCTTTAGATGGTTTTCCAAACTCCGACCAGGAACAGTGGCAGATTGGCCCGCAATGGAAAAGCTCTTTCGAGAAACTTTTGGAGCCATTGAGCCTGAGGTTGATTTGGCTTCTCTCACTCAGATGGCCCAGCAGCCTACTGAGTCCGCTGTTGCATACCTTCAACGCTTCCAGATTCAGAAGGCCAAACTGAACGTGATCCTGCCTGAGAAAGAGTTGATCAAGTTGGCGATCAAGGGCTTAGAGCCTCGCCAGCGCAAGAAGCAACATGGCAGCATGATCCAGTCAATGGGAGAGCTTATCACAGAAGTGGGCAGCTTTGAACATCTTCTCAGGGAAACTGACGCAAGAAAGAATGCGTCCAAAGGGACATATGTGCCAGGAAAACATCGCACCGTTGCAGCCCTGAGCTACCAGCTGGCTACGTATGACCCTTACTACCCTCATCACAGTGAAGAGGTGGTTCAGGAGGAAGATGAGGAAGAGCATAATGACATCGCTGCTTATGAGCTGACAGGGAGGAAGAATCCAGCTTTGAAACAATTGAAAATCTCCAAGGAACCTGTCAAGCTCAAATCAATGGCCTTCACTAAACCTGAATTCGCGACATATACATACGATACCAATAAGGCACATGAAATTTTAGATGAGATGATCGCCGCGAAGATGGTGAAGACCGACTTTGGACCATTTCCTCGACCAGATCAGCTGAAAGGGAAGAAGTACTGCAAATTCCACAACCTGTGGAATCATAATACTGCTGACTGTGTGAAACTCAAAGACCAGATTCAGGTATGGCTTAATAATGGCAGTTTGCAGGTAGAAGCCCCAGTCACAGCGGCAGCGCTCGTAGACCTGATCGAACCCTTTTCCTGACACTGGGATCAACATGGTCGACGTGAACTGGGCCCAGCAGAAACGGAGGAAACCAACCCTGGATTTGAATACAAAGCGGAAAGGAGACCAATCTGACAAGGATGAGGCCCCTGCAAAGAAGAAGGCTGAACCAGTAGGTCAAGCCTCATCCGTGGTCCTATGCTCGCGATGCAAAGAATAGTGTGGTATCCAAGTGTCACACGAAGAGGTCGAGCAGACATTTCGTTTTGGCTCTCTCCCGCCCATCAAGTGGGCCTCGCCATCGCGAACTATCAACCTTCCAGCCCAAGAGAAAAAGAGAAAATGGAGTCACCACCATCCCCAAAGGATTCCAATCTGTTTAAGAAGCTAAGAGCGGCCGCGGTTGATCAGAAATCAGAGGAGAAGGCTACGATCAAGCACAAAGACATTCTGACCAAGCCCTACATCCCTCCTGCTTCAGCCGCCACTATCAAGGAAGGTAAGTGGTACACAAGGGAGAAGGGGAAGGCAGTGGAAATAAGTCCTTCCAATAAGAGGAAATTGCAGCGCAGGTTTGGGGAAGCCAAGCGCGCGCTAGAGGCTCTGGACCAGGGCCTGATCAAACCCTCACAGTTGGTCAAATCACCTGAGCAGTATCAGAAAGAGATGGAGGCACTAGCTGCTAAGCCGTTAATGACTCCCCGCAGCTTCCAAAGGCAAGCGAGCTCAACAACAGGGGCATCTAAGCCCAGTATTTTTTGCAGGATCACCGACGAAAGGAGACCTCTGCCAGCGCGAAAGGAGAGTCAGCCGATTAGGCGACCACATGTCAGACGCAAGATGTTTCGTGAAGACCCAGAGGCCAAATCCTCAGTTTTTGAGAGACTGGGGGGCAAGGACAGGACTGCCGATACTTTACAGTGGAAACCTAAAAAGGTCCAGAGTGTAGTAGTCGTCCCTTTTGAGGTGAACGTAGCCAGGGAACCAAGGTCAAGCTCTCCTAAGCAGGCTACCGGGATACAGGAACATGAGCAGTGTGAGGTAAAAGGTCTCACAGAGGAATCATTGGTAGACCGGCTGGCTAAGCAATTCAACACTGACACCCCGGTCAACGAACCCAAGTTGAACCTGGAAGAGGACATGGATGAGACAGTTATGACTGATATGTCCTGCAACATGGTTTACGTACTGCCCGCGAGGTATGCATTACCGGTCGCCGCGCAGGATTGTGTGGAAGCTGATGAAAGTAGTGCACAGCCCTTGCAGATTACGTCAGCGGTCACAGCACCTGTGGAGGAGGCTGTCTTTCTTGAAACAGAGAATGCCAACAGTAGGGAATTCTTCATGAGCTTCACCAGGCCAACACCTGCTATGGTCCAACACATACGACCTTTATACATCACAACAGAAGTCGGCGGTACCAAAATTAGCAAGATCATGGTTGATACCGGAGCTGCTGTTCATGTTATCACTACCAGGACCATGCACTTGCTCGGGATCAAGAAAGAGAAAATCCAGTCTACGTCCCTTACACTCAAGAACTTCGCGGGGACTGTAACAAAGACCCTGGGATTACTTTTCTTGCGCATCAAGGTTGGCCCTGCAGAGGGAGTTTATGCTTTCTTTGTAAAAGATTGTTATGCAGCCTATAGCGCTATTCTGGGCAGAGACTGGATCCACCGGAGTTATTGTGTTCCATCAACTCTCCATCAGGAACTCATTATGTGGAACAGGGAGACAGATAAGGCTGAGGTGATCAAAGCGGACCCTCGTCCATTCCATTTTCCGCAAATTACGTAGATGCCAGATACTACTTGGAGCCTATTACTCCATTGCAAGTGAGTGGCATCGATAACAAGGGCCGCCCCACAGGGGTGACGGCCTCTGATCTGGCACAGTGGGGGCTCACGCTCGCAAAAGAAGGCCTGGTCACGCTGTGCCCAAACCTTTAAACGATTAATGGATTACGACCTTCCAGAAGAAGGAATAGAGGCCCTCCACTCGCTGTATGAACGGCTATCGTCGTACTTAGTGGAAAAAGAGGCCTATGATCGAATCGCGACTTTAGAAACCGTCAATGAAGAGTTCTCTGATCAGGAACAAGAAGATGAGGTAGAAATTCAGCTCGCTCCGGCAGCGCTGGATGATACACCCCCTAAGGTCAGAGACCTTACCGAGAAGGTCCATCTTGGAACAACAGATGAGCCTATGGAAGTGGCTATCAGCGCTTACTTAGAGCCTAGAGAAAAACAGAGGCTTATTGAGCTATTACTGGAATTCAAAGACTACTTTGCAGAGAAATACGAAGATATGCCCGGCCTGTCACTGGACTTGGTTTGCCATCAGTTGCCAACACTCCCTGACAAGAGGCCTGTGAAGCAAGAGCCGCGAAGGATGAATTCAGAAACCCAAGTCCTCGTCAAAGAGGAAGTCGAAAAAATGCATAAATCAGGCATTATCAGGGTGGCCAAGTACAATCAGTGGCTATCCAATATAGTGCCTGTTCGCAAGAAGAATGGCAAGATGAGGGTCTGTGTGGACTACAGAGACCTTAATGTCGCTACACCTAAAGACGTTTACCCCATGCCGGTAGCAGATATGTTGGTAGACGCCGTAGCAGGACATGAATTGTTGTCCTTTATGGATGGCACCGCAGGGTATCACCAAATTCCGGTCGCAGAGGAGGACAGACATAAAACCGCGTTCAGGTGTCCTGGGTTCGCGGGCGTTTTCGAATATGTGGTTATGCCTTTTGGGCTGAAGAATGCTGGGGCCACTTATCAGAGAGCCATGAACCTGATCTTCCACGATATCCTGGGAAAGATTTTAGAGGTTTACATCGATGACGTAGTGGTGAAGTCTAAGAAGAAAGGGGACCACATCACAGATCTCAGGAAAGTCTTCGAGCGCATGCGACAACATAAACTTAAGATGAACCCTGCCAAATGCGTGTTCGGAGTTCAACCAGGAGATTTCCTGGGCTTCATTGTCCATCAAAGGGGAATTGAGGTCCCTGAAGATAAAGCCAGCGCAGTCATCAACGCATCCCCTCCGCGAACGAAGAAGGAGCTACAGCGCTTGCTGGGTAAAATCAACTTCCTGCGCCGTTTCATTTCTAACTCTGCAGGTAAGATCCAGCCCTTTTCTCCATTGCTGAAGTTGCAAGGACAGAACAAGTTTGTATAGGAGTCCCAACATCAAGAGGCTTTCGACAAAATCAAGGCCTACCTAGCGAGTCCACCAGTGCTTGTTCCCCCTCGAGCTGGATCTCCATTGAAGCTATATATTTCCGCAGCTGAGGCTTCCATTGGTAGTCTACTCGCCCAAGATGATGAGGGAGGTGTCGAGCCTGCCATCTTATGCCTCAGTAGGACACTTACGAATTGCGAGACAAGGTATACTCCTATGGAAAAACTGTGTCTCACATTGTACTTCTCCGCTTGCAAGTTGCGACACTACATGTTATCCTTTACTACATGCATCATTGCTCAAACCGACCTGGTCAAATACATGTTGTCGCGACCTATTCTGAGAGGTCGCATTGGCAAGTGGGTACTGGCTCTATCCGAATTCTCGCTACAATATGTTCCACAGAAAGCAGTAAAGGGACAGGCTATCGCAGACTTTCTGGCGCATCACCCTATGTTGGATATTCCCCCAGTGAAGGAATTAGAGATTGCGACCGCAACCACAACAAGACCAGATTTGGCGCGCATTCCAGAATACGCAATGCGGTATCAAGCCACCGTATCCTTGCAACCCTGGGTGTTATTTTTTGATGGCTCACGAACAGAAACATTAGCAGGAGCAGGGATTGTTCTGGAAAACCCAGCGGGCGATCGTTTCTCTTATTCTTTCCAATTGGAGTTTAGGTGCACAAATAACCAAGTAGAGTATGAGGCCCTTATTATTAGTTTAGAAGTCTTACTGGAATTGGGAGTAAGGGACTTTCAGGTACGCGGTGACTCTCTGCTAATGATAAATCAGCTTCAAGAGAAGTACAGGTGTCCAAGCTGTTTGCTCGTTCCCTATTTGAATCGCGCCATTGAGCTTTTGGATCAGTTCGATGACGCGGATTTGGAATACATACCTCGCGAGCGCAATTTCGCGGCCAATGAACTTGCTCAATTGGCTACAGGCATTACATTGAAGTATGGGGTTCGCGAGCGCATCCTTAAGGTCGAGCGCCGCACATTGCCTTCGTGGCTCGCGCGGCCTGACCCGCCTGACGATCCGGTCGTCGCAGTCCTAGAACCTATTGACGTCGATTGGCGAGTTCCGTTGATCGATTACCTCAAGCAACCAGATCCTACAGCAGACAGGAAGGTTCGTTTTCTTGCCTTAAACTACTTCCTCAAGGGTGACGAGCTGCGACGACGTGGGGAAGATGGCATAGACTTCCGGTGTGTCTATGGCCGCGAAGCAAAGCGATTAATGCACGAGGCACACACGGGAGTATGTGGAGCCCATCAAGCGGGCCCTAAGATGCGTTGGCTTATCAGAAGACATGGGTATTATTGGCCTGGCATTTTGAAGGATTGTATCACGTTCTCAAAGGGATGCCAAGATTCCCAGGCACATGGTCCAGTGCAGCACATCCCCAACATTCCCATGCAACCTATTATTAAGCCTTAGCCTGCACGAGGCTGGGCATTGGACTTGATTGGGATGATTCACCCTCATTCCTCCTTCCAACACAAGTTCATTATTGTGGCCACTGATTTCTTCACCAAATGGGTCGAAGCTGAGCCTTTGAAAGAGGCTTCCGGTGCCACCATTCGCCAATTCATTTTTCAGCACATCATCTGCAGGTTTGGTATCCCGGAAGTGCTCGTTTCAGACAGGGGGGCAGCGTTTATGGGAGGTGAGGTAGAGAAACTTGTCCACGAATTGGGCATCCAGTTTATCCACAGCACTCCATATTATGCTCAGTCCAACGGTCAAGCGGAGGCCAGTAACAAGATTATTATCACCCTTCTCAAGAAGATGCTTGTTGAAAACCCTCGCCAGTGGCACAACACGTTGTATGAGACACTATGGGCTTATCGCACCTCCAAGAGGAATCCTACTGCTACAACACCCTATGCACTAATGTTTGGTCATGACGCAGTTTTACCCTTAGAACTCAACGTTCAATCCTTGCGCGTCCAAGATCAGCATCACTTGATCGGCGAAGATTACGTCCAAGCGATGTGGCAAGAGCACGAAGACCTGAGCGAGCAGCGCTTAGCGGCTTTGGATAATTTAGTGATGGAAAAACAGCGTATCGCCCGCGCCTATGATAAGAGGACGCGTGGCCGTAGTTACAAAGAGGGTGACCTTGTTTGGAAAGCTGTTCTGCCCTTTGGCGAGAAATTGACCGGTCGCGGTAAATGGACTCGGCGATGGGAAGGACCTTTTGTTGTTCACCGCATCCTGGCACGCGGGGCCTTTCACCTCAAAGATTTGGACGGCGACCTTCATCGCAATCCCATCAACGGGCGGTTCCTGAAGAAATATTACCCTAGTGTGTGGGAATTTGAGGACCCCCCAGATCCACCTTCTTCCCAGACGGGGGGGGCAACCATAGTCTTCGTCAGCTCCCATCATCCATTCATACACAAGCCTTTCATGTGGCCTTAGTCTCATGCATTTGCTTCACCTACGAACACTGTTGCCCCCCTATTCTATACATCCAAGCCTTCGGAGAGGCCTTATTTTGTAGCAATTTCAATCTCAAATTCCTTGACAATATGTGTTAAGAATATATGTGATGGTCTATGCATGAGGCCTTATTTTATAACAGTTTTTGAAAAATACTCAGAGACTTTCATTCATAAAGTGGCTTTGCGGCCAGAAGCAATACAAATCGAAAAAGTTACATTTGTGGATTACAAGGCCAAAAGTGGCTTAAAAATCACAAGAGTTGTGGATCTGCTTAGAATTTCTGGATCTTGTGGCGACAAGGGGGCTTTGCTATGATCATGTATACTCTCCCTCTCTTCACCCACATGCCTTATCTGATCTGAGTCGCAGCTGCTCTCATTTGTACTGGAGGCAGAAGGAAGGAAATAATCCATCCTAACCCTTCTGGTGGATTACCCTCCGGGAAGGAGATGGTCTTCAGAGAGAGAGCGCGACTCACAACCACATCTACCTCTAGGGGAAAAACAAAAGTCTGACAGTCTGACCTCGGAGGTAGGCTGCGGAAGAAGAACAGCCGGCCTCGAGTGGCCTTCCGCCCTTCCCCCTCCTGCTCCACGCGAGAAATCTGAGGAGAGGGATCCCTCAGAATCTGGTTCTGCCGCGTTAGGAGCACCGCGTGTTCTTCAGTCTGACTGAAACCGGAGAATCCCATCCGGAGTTCCAGAGACCAAAGACATGCGGATGGACCTGAGATTAGGCCATAAGACCTACTCAGGCATTGAGATTAAGCCATAAAACCTAAGGATTTGGGGTTGAGGCTGAGATCTTGAGGAGAAGATTTCAGAAACAGAAGGAAGAAAAGTAGGGTTTGTGAAACTATTACTGGGAAAGCCATATTTGCTTGAGTTTTTTCTTCTCCAAGTACAGGTATTTATAGAACCAATCTCAGTGGTCTCAACTGTACGATGGGCAGTTGAAGTATTTTTCAACGCCATCAATAAGAGTATCGATGGAATTGAATGCAAGGATGTCGGAAATGAAGATAATTGAAAACGCGTGGGAAGCGGAGCAGTTTTCAAGGAGGTAACCGCTTTGTGTCGAGATTATCTTTTCAAACAGTTTCAATAGCAATAAAGGCAAATTAAACGCTAAACTGCCTGAAAATTTGAACATATATTTGGGCCAAGTAAAAGTGGGCTAAATATTTAAATTATTAATATTGTTCATACAAATATGGGCCTGGTACTGGAATACTAGAGGCCTAAAAGTCTCCGGCCTGCGTGGGTCAAGCGGAGAAAAAGCTCGTCCAGTCGAAAGCTAGCATCTGCAGCAGCTTGTGCGGCTTGTTGGGCTGCTACGCGAGCTTGGGCCAGTTCTTGGGACAGCATCTCAAAGGCGGAAAGGGGTTGTTCTAATTGAGGCTCAGCATGGGCAAGCCTAGCAGTGACATCAGTTAACCGGGCCTGAAGACCCTGAATCTGGGACCTCAGATGGTTCCTCTCGAGTGTCAGATCCCTGATAAGATTAGCCTGATCACCCAAGAAATCACGCGCGGTGTCCGTTTGATGAGTAAGGGTCTGGTAGTGTGTTTCGGTTTGCCTAGCTTGCGCGTTCGCTACCGCCCTCTCATTGAGCCCTTGCGGGAGATTCTGCAGCAGCTGGTCAACCTCTTGATATTGGTCTTCAGTGACAGCACCCTCGCGGAGAAGCACCCTCAGATACTCCAAAACTTTCGCGGGCGCGCCAGGAATCAGAATATCAGGACCCAAGAGGCGACGAAGGCCTTCTCTGGCATCATCTACGACCCCAGGTGGGGTCACTTCGAGCACACGAGCTAGCCGTTCTAAAGTGGACGAAGTAGGTTGCTCAGCGACGGGGGCCTCAAGAGGCTCTGCGACAGGTATCGCTTCTGGCACTGGTTCAGGGAGTTCCCCTATTTCCTCGACCTCAATGACTTGGGGGGCATGGGGAGCAGGTTCCTGACCAACCACATTGAGAACAGGTTCAGCAGGATCCTCGTCCGCTATTTCTCTGGCCACCGTTTCCTCGTTTGGACCCTAGAAAGAGACATCTTCAGAACGGCCAAGCCAAGGGTAAGGATAAAACATTTTTATTAAGAGAGGTACCTCTTCAACAGGTAGCTCGCGGGAATTTGTTGTTGGCACTGGAGCAATCTCACCGAAGGTTGGACCCGAATCAGGCACTGTCGATTCCAGAAGGAGAATTGGTGCCTCGCGGGAGGTATGAGGAAGCGACATCCGTTCTTCAACCTCAGGCGAGCTGTCATCTATGACTTGTGCTGGGACTACGACCAACTGCATGTTGTTTGCAGCATTGATCGCTGTTAACGTTAGTGATCCGTGAGGATCCTAGTTAGCTATAAATAAAGAGAGAGAGAGAGAGAGAGACACAAGAAGTATAGTGGTTCGCCTCCGCATGAGCGGGAGACTACGTCCACTTGAAAGCTATACTAGTGTGTCGAGCCTTGCGGCCTAACAAGATTACAAGAGATGTAATGAATTTGTTGAGTTGTGGGAGGAGGCATTCCTTTTATAGATGAAGGAATGCCCTTCCTCTACTTATTCTTCGATGTGGGACAAGTTTCCACATATTTCTAGTCTATTTAACATGCAGAAAGCTATGTTATGGAGGCATCTTGGCAAGGGCGGGAAGGTAGCTTCCCGGTGGCGGATTTGCGACTTCCGGATACCGCCGCGTAGCCTGAACATAGGGCTACACGATGCATGTCTCGGTTGGGCCTTGCCATGTCTTGTGGATGTCCCAAAGTAGGTGTTACTTATGCTTGGTGATGTAGTAAATACTCCATATTATTGGAGGTATGTACAAGTCCCCGAAGTCCCCAAGTAAGAGGAGCTTCTTGGTTGGGGAGTTCAAATCATGAAGTCATCAAGCATAAGTAACCGGGCGGTACGGAGCCCCTACAAGTCCCCGAACTCCGTAAGCAAGAAGGGACTCGTTAACCTGCACAACAAAAACAAAAAGCAGGCATACGTAGAATGCTCGTTGCATGGAGCAACAAATGTGAATTGTATGGATATGCGTTGGCATATATAAACGTATGGGGTGCGTGATATATGTAGATGTATACACGCGAATGGCGCCGAGTACGATCTAGTATGACGGACAAAACTCGAGAGCGTGTATGGCCGTGTGAGCATATGGATTGCATATGATAAACGTAAGTTGTATGAGCGCTGCGAAGGTAAGCGTTTGGTTGTCGCTCGTATTAATGGAACGCGAAAAGAATTCAATTTGTCGGGAGCGACAAATGGTAGAAGAATTCCATGTTCCATTAACGTGTGGTGTGTCGAGTAGAATGCCGGGAAGGCATGAGCGGGAAGCTCAAGGGGGATGAGCGGAAGCTCAATGGGATGCCGGGAAGGCATGAGCGGGAAGCTCGTGAGCGGAAGCTCAAGGGTTGCCAGGAAGGCATGAGCGGGAAGCTCGTGAGCGGAAGCTCAAGGGTTGCCGGGAAGGCATGAGCGGGAAGCTCAAGGGGGATGAGTGGAAGCTCAATGGGATGCCGGGAAGGCATGAGCGGGAAGCTCGTGAGCGGAAGCTCAAGGGTTGGGCCCCTGCTAGGCCCGCTAGAGAGTCCCCGACTCCCCAGCCATGTTTGTTGAGGGGGAGCTGCACGGAGCAGAGGGTGTTGGGAAGCGATCCCAATCTTTGGTACCCAAGCGTCGGGGTTAACTGCCGGATCAATGGCTGCCGTAGGCTGTGTTAACTAGTCCCTTGCTGCCGGATCAATGGCTATTATGAGGCGTTGCCTGACCGCTTGGCGGTTTTGGTCGTAGACCGTGGACTCGTAAAGTTTGTATGTGCACGAAAAAATGACACACACATAGAGCAAGCATGTACGATGTAGTAAAGTGGCCAAGAACATGTCGTAGGCATGCTTAAGGGTCATGGAGATATGTATAGACATGGCAATAGCTCTTAGTGCAAGAGCGCAAGAGATAAGATGTAGTTACTTATCTTATGCCGATTTGGAGGCTAGCGGAGTTGGCCGAGCGTGACGCTCCATTGCATTGTGGCGGATAAAGTACTCCGATAATGTCCGTCAACTAGTAGTTGCGGTTGAATGATCCATAGAAATAATTGAATTTCCCTAGAACAAAATAGGTGATTAGTACATGAGTATGTAAAATCAACACTAGTATTTTGCATATGTACTTTAATAAGATATTAAGCAAAAGTATATATGCGAAGTAGTAGTTGACGGCAAAATGCCATATTTAATTATGTGCTCTAATATGCATTTCAATTTTGACCATGAAAATTATGAATTTCAAGGTAACAATGGAAATAAGTTATCGTGTGTAGTAGGCGCTGGAGCCTATACATGTAGAGTTATGTATATCTAATGATCTTGCATAGATGAGCATGCTATATATGTATTGTAGTTCGCAATTTTGGACTGGCCAAATATGTGGGCATGTTCTGTTTAATCAAAGTGGATCACAACATATATATAACTATATAAATACATGGCCCATATTAGCACATGAGATAGCGGTGCCCATATTCTTGTAACTATATAAATACAAGAATAATCATAAGACATGGACTTATGACACATGGAAGCATATATGAACAGTGCACATTTGTGTAGGAGATAACTGACAAAGAGGTTTAAACATATAATTGTTCAATTGACCATTAGCCTAATAGGAAGTGTACGTGTCCATAAGTGATGGGAACTGCACAAGTGGCCCGTACAGAAAGATATATGAATATATGCATGATATATAAATATATGCATGTGTGAAGTGTACGTGCAGGCAGGTGTCTCCCAACTTATCCAAAAAGCAGAAGCACGTGGTGCTTGTGGGTGTGTGCAGCAGAAAACTTAACTTTTTATTTGCCATTTGCTCGCTGCCATGGGTGATCACTCTTTTATGGCTGCTCAGCGGAGAGCAAAGAAATTTCGTGGAGGAGTTTGAGGGAAGATGCTTTAGAAATCAGGTTCTCTGCATCAGTAACTTGAGTGCAGAAAGCATCGCTGGGTGGCCAACGAAAATTTGGGTGGTTGAGCAGATATTGGTCAGCTGGGGTTCAGCGGAGGAATTGGTGGTCAGCGGTGTCCCGGAGATCAACACTGAGTTCGGCGGAGAGGATGGCCAGCGGAGCGCTTAACTGAGCTGGGCGGAGCGTAGTTGCTGATTGGGCCTCCGGTTGACAGCGGCACAGAGGAGCTGGAGTTCGGCGGACCTGGAGCTCGGCGGAGGCTCCGAGTTCGGCGGTGCCTGGAGCTCGGCAGAGGCTCCGAGTTCGGCGGAGCCTGGAGTGCAGCGAAGGTTTTGAGTTCGGCGGAGAGGAGGTCCTGGCCGGCGGTTGCTGCCATGGGAGAATGCTAGAGTGATGTTACCCAGTGGCGGTGTTGTCTAGATGAGGTTGCCCAGCTGTCATTGTAGTTGGGCGGTGCTGCTGACGGAAGTCCGGCGGTGCCGTTGACGTTGCTGCATAGCAGTTGACGGTCGTTAACGACCTTGGCGGAACGATGCATGATTGAATGATGCTTGCTGGAGGATTCTTGGCAGAATGATGAGCCATGGGCAAAGCAAAGCTCTCATCTGAAGTTCACGGTGGAAGCCTTTAGCGAAGCATCATATATGGTAGAAGCAGTCAGCGGTGGTTGTCGGCGCTAGAGCATCAACGGAGACTTGCCATGGAAGGTACCCCGCGGTGAAGCCCCGTGGTGAAGTCCGGCGGAAGTGGCTTAGCGAGCTTGCAGCGGAGACACCTGGCGGAGGAAGAGTTCGGCGGAGGTTTTGCCGCTGACGGATATGGGCGGAGGGATGTGCCGCTGATGGATATGGGCGGAAGAATGGTGATTGGCGGGGGAGCTCTGGAGCTGCAGTGAGCGGAGGAGTTGGGCGGAGGTGGCTTTGCTGTTTGGAGCTGGTGGAGAGGAGAGGGAGAGCTGAGCGGAGGTGAAGCGCTGTAGGTCGTGGGTGTGAAGAACAGATCTCTGGGTGTCCAGAGTAAATAGCCGCCCAAGATTTTTTTTTTTTTTTTTTTTTTTGTAGTTGGCGTTGACCAAGTGAATAGTTCAGCGTTGACCAAGCATTGACCGGCCCATATGTTGGTGTTTGGAGCAGTTTCTGCAAGTTTTGACCAATTCTTGGGCGTTGACCACGTGTTGACCGGTGTTGACCAGCCCTCAAAGTGCAAATTTCTGCACATTTCTGCTCTAGTTGTACCGCTGGAGTGATGTTTGATCATGCTTTGGCAAAAGTTGCCGCCAAGAAACACAAATTCAAACATGAACTCACTGGGAACCAATGAGTTTGAACTTGCTCAAAGAAGGGAGGGAAGAGTTTCTTTGAGTTCCGCTAAGCAGACTTAGCTCACGGTAGGTGACGAAGCCATTGTGTTGGGTTCCCACAGACGGCGCCAATGTTAACGTTAGTGATCCGTGGGGATCCTAGTTAGCTATAAATAAAGAGAGAGAGAGACACACACAAGAAGTACAGTGGTTCGCCTCCGCATGAGCGGGAGACTACGTCCACTTGAAAGCTATACTAGTGTGTCGAGCCTTGCGGCCTAACAAGATTACAAGAGATGTAATGAATGTGTTGAGTTGTGGGAGGAGGCATTCCTTTTATAGATGAAGGAATGCCCTTCCTCTACTTATTCTTCGATGTGGGACAAGTTTCCACATATTTCTAGTCTATTTAACATGCAGAAAGCTATGTTATGGAGGCATCTTGGCAAGGGCGGGAAGGTAGCTTCCCGGTGGCGGATTTGCGACTTCCGGATACCGCCGCGTAGCCTGAACATAGGGCTACACGATGCATGTCTCGGTTGGGCCTTGCCATGTCTTGTGGATGTCCCAAAGTAGGTGTTACTTATGCTTGGTGATGTAGTAAATACTCCATATTATTGGAGGTATGTACAATCGCAGAGGGAGAGTCACCATTGGATTCCTGGGCTTGTGTGCCAGACACACCCTCTCCGGCAGCAGAAGATCCTTCCCCAGTTTGCCTTGAAAACCTACGACGAACCTGAAACGGATAAACGTTATAAAGCCATACATAGCAAAATAAAAGATCAATGCTCACTTTAGAGGAGTATTACCAGTTGATCAGCGACTGGTTCGTTTTTTGCCCATGGATCAGTCCGGAGGTCAGCGCGACTGCGTTTGCGAGCTAGAGCAGCAGCAATCTGTCAGCATTTAAACAGAGTCAAATTAGAATTTGAGAAGGCTGCTAAAATATAGGTTCCAAGAATAGACTCCTTACAGTTTGAGGGTCATCATCATCAGAGGAAGAGTCCTCTACCTCAGGCCTGGTCAGTTTTGCTTTCTGTTTAGCGGCCGGACCAGTGGCCGGAGAGACACCCACGGCGCGATTGCTTGGAGGCGGTGCGCGTCCCTGCTGTAAACTTCAAGTTAAAGGAAAGAGTTGGGGGTGAAAATAGTCAAGAGAACAAAGAACATGCTAAGGTAATTACCTCTGAAGGATGCTCGCGAATTACAATTCCAGCTTGAACCAAGCGCGGGGCTCGCGCGGGTCGCGGAGCCGGTTCGGGTGGTGGAGATCTTTCTTCATCTTCATGAAAGCGAGCAAGCTCTTCGGTATCAGCGTCATAAGGATATCTCAGTTCTTCGAAGATGGCCGCGAAGAGTTCGTCATCCCTTTGCCTCCAGCAGTTAACAGAGACTTCCTTCCACCATTGATCATAATCTTCAGCGGTCCCATCCACGGGGACAATATGATTAGCCCAGTCAGGGAGATCGACCAGTATAAGCATGCTTTGTTCTGGCGGAGGTCTATTTAAGGGACCAATTCCGCGCCAAGAGGTATTGTAATTCCAGGCATCATAGAGGGGAAATGGCACCAATTGGATAAGACCAAACTGGCGAGCAAAGTGGTTGGGAGCATAAAGCTCATAACTAAGTTCGTCGGCAGCAAGCCTAATGTCTGAACAAGAGATCGCGCGGCGAAAAGCCAAGCGCGTGCGATCACTATAATTAAGAGCCCCAGGAGGGAACCCATTTTCAAGAGGAGCGGGGAATCTCATATTAAGTATTAGATCGCAGTAGGGCATCTCGTGCAGGAGGTACAAATATGAGAAACACTCAGAATAGGGTGGGGATATGTACCTCGCGTCGCGACAAAACCATTGACCAAGAAGGGCATTAGCCGGTGGTAGCAGGGATATGTCGTCGCGGCGGAAGAATGGAAAGTAAGTTTGAATCCAGAAATCAAGGATCCAAAAAGGGCCAGAAATGCTAGTCTCAAAAGGATGCATTGTGGCTTGGTACAGAGTACAGTAGAGGGCACCTAATACTGGTTGTCCTAACCCTACGCGGCGGCCGTTGCCAGAAGAGTCCAGGCGCCAGTGGGCTTACAGGCAGAAGTACAAAATATGAATTTGCAGAGCCAATACTCCAGAAAAGCAATGCCACCAGTCACATTGCGCTCTTTGCGGTAATAAGCCAGCCACCACGGATATGAGCCGCTATGAGCACTGCGACCAGTTTGGTCCATGGTTGATGTGAAGGTGTCAGAGTCGAATTGGCCATGCAGGTAGGGCCCGTCATCGATGGGCAATCCAGTAATGGTGAGGATATCCAACAATGTTATACTCATTTGGCCAAATCGAAAATCAAAAGTATTGGTAGCAGTATGCCAAAAGCAAAGGAAGGCAGCGAGTGGTGAGCGATTCCCACCGCGAGGAAGGCGAAAGCATAAATCAATAGTGTGGGCAATACCTGCCACGTTCCAGCGAGCCAGATCTCGTGCTCTTACTTCACTATACCAGGAAATCTCATCTGCGCTAATTTTGGACGGCCAATGCCCTATTTTTGCTCGATGATTCTGCGCACCCCAACTATTGAAATCTGCAGGGGTCCTCCGGAGGACTTGAATGGGTCGACGGATGGGCAGGCTATAGAGGACGAGAGCGTCAGCAGGAATGGAATCTCGCGGTGCTGGACCCAGTCCGACGTGATGGTTTGGAAGCCTGAGAAGCAGAGGTCTTTGGACGGAATTATGGATGCGACAGCGGGCACCGATGTTGGTTCCCCAGGTGCAAGCGATGTTATCAGTAAGCTCTTCTTCCTGATCGATGATCACCTTCTTTGGGGGAGCCATTTCTGGGTTTCTGTAAAGTGGGTATGGAGCGAGAGGTTTTCTGGGTTTAGGAGACTGGAAGGATTTCTGATGTGACAGGTCTGTTGTGGCTGCGGTGTTTAAATAAAAGATTTTGTGAGGGAAACGATGCGACGAAAGGACGTTTTGCCAAACGAATAGACGCAACCTTCATTAATTACATCGTTTCGATCACCAGACGTGTCGTTTTAGTCCCCTTCAATCAGTTACATTTTCGTGGGCCTGATATCGGGGCCTGGGGGGCAATGTTTGAGCCCAAAATTAATTTTGGCAAGATCCTTTAGTGGGTTTAGCGTAGCGGGCCGATATCTGCGGCCCAAAAATAAGTCTACTCGGGTTTGGGTTACAGCTTCGCCCATTCCGTGATCCATAAGGAAAACGAAACCTTATTGGAGTCGGGTAGCGGAGATTGAATAGGAAACTTCAATCAATATTCCTTCTATGACAAGGAGCAGTCGAAACCCTAGGTATATATACCAGGTTTCAAGGACGAATCGACGACTCTCAAATCAATCAATCCCAGCGATTACAAAGCCTCCCCGGAGCAAACTTTCAACCTCGTTGAAACCCGGTGACTGCGCGCCAGTCCCAGTCTCTCCAAGAGCCGACTGTCAGCATCACCAGATCAACCCGGCGACCGTACTTCCAGTCCTAGTCTCCCCAGGAGCCGACTGCGAGCGCAACCGCCACCGTTACTTCCAGCGAAGCAAGGGTAACGCCCTCGCAACCCAGCGAAGCTAAAGTCACGCTTTAGCGCAACCCGTGCTTTCTCCAAACTTCCCAGTGATTGCTCTGCTTAGTCTACAACACTAAGTATCTATTCGGTGACGCGAAGAGATCACACCCAAAGTCCTTATCCGTAAGGCAGAAAGTCCTTTCTCGGAAGGCTAGAGAAGAACCTTGTGGCGAGGTTGGTGCTCTCCTCGTCCACAAACGCTTGAAGAAGAAGTCAGGTCAAGGGACTCCCCCGACGACTGCACCCCACGGTGCTGGCACGCCTGCGCACACGCTCAAAAGAGACAGTTTGTACCAGACTGGTTTTTGTGTCAAACACCTCCTTTGGTACTACTCCAGAGGCGCTAGAGAGACATAGAGTGCACATTGGTGCTTAACTTCCTAAAACAAGGAAATTATTGTAATTAGAAAAACTAAAAACATAAGAATGGGTCTAGGGCAAAGCACCCCAGTCCAATTAACCGAGCCCAAAATGGCAGTCCCAAAAGAAAGACCCAACGCATGGCCAGCTGGAATGGCTGAGACAAGCCCAGCCGCCCTCTCCACCGTGAACAGTTTTCTGGGCAACTCTGCTAGATCCTGTCGCCACGATCCATGCCTCCAGTCAGTCGCGCCCTGCCACACAGTCTCCATGCCATAACAGGCGGCTTCGGCACCGAACCCAGTATCCCACTAAGCACGCCAAACTCCCACCACCCGCCAGATCTTCCACCCCTCGCCGTCGCGAGTTCAGGAAAACCCCAAGCCGATGAGCCCATCTCTGCACAGAGCACCAAACACCTAGAGATCTCACCTAGAACTTGCCATCGATCCGAAACCTCGAGTCAAAACCTCTCTCTAGAACTCCCCAAGCACATAGCATTCAATCACCCGTCCGGTAGCAGCCCATTAGCAGCGAGGCGAACCAGTACCGACCTTGAGCGCCGCCGAATGAGAAGAAATTCTCAAACCCTAGACACAAAGTCGTCCAAAAAAAATTTAAAAAAAAAAAATCAGTCAAGGATGAACCATAATTTTTCAGAGAATCAGCTACCTGATTTTCCTTGCAAGTAATATGTGATAAACGAACTCCATTTGAGATATATGAAAAAGAAAATTGTCATAGCTTTAAGCTGCCAAGGAATCATGTGGATAGTGAAAGAAAGTAAAAACAAGTGCTAGATCAACTTCTAACCAAATATGCTTCCAGTCTCCCAAACAAACTCTGACCCCACTTATAGTAGAAGTCTTTTTTTTTTGGAGAATGTAGTAGAAGTCTTGGAAGCACAACCGAAAATGAAAAAGCGTCTGATCCCGACCCTTACGCAACCTGATTGAGAAAATTATCCAACATTTCAACTCTCTAAAACCACCGTCGGCATTCTCCTTCATGAGTCATCCGTTAGGAAAGGTGATTGCTATTGCGTGTCACTTAGGCCAGGAACAAAGAATAAGATTGGAAATGCATGCAATCCTGATGGCTGTGAAAGAAACTGACACAGTTCTTAATTTTTCCCGATTACAGCAGTAATTTGTGTTGGGTTTCCAGCCCATGAGTCTTTCCTAAGACAATTGTCTTAGAGTATGAGAATTGTTTACCCAGTAGGTTTTGGATTCCTACTGATGAATGGAGTTCCAATGAGGAATGAAAATCCTTATTGATGTAGGATTACTTGTAATCCTTGTTGATTAAAGAGAAGGAGAAGGCATAATTCCCTACCACCAATAGGAATAGGTTTCCTAATCGGTGAAGAAAGTTGATATCCTTATGGCTATATAAGGAGGGGTTCTGCTATTAGTTTTCACTACACCAAATATAGGCTTTAGAGACAGCCACAAAACGTCTCTAGAAATATATTAGTGACTAAAATACACTTAAATTTGTCTCTAATAGAAGGAGTGACAAATTAGACTTTCGTCCCTATAGGTTGCGTCTCTAAAACCTATTAGAGACACTTAGATAAAAAGTTCCGTCTCTATTACTTATTCACTGCCACATGGACAATAACTGCCAATGACAATTTAAGGTGTCTCTATTACTTTTAGAGACAGAAGAAATATTTTATTTAATATATTTTTTATTAGAATATTTGATATTATTAATAATAGAATCCATCTATTATTAACCACCAGTACACCAGTTCGATTGGCATTGGAAAGAAACAGTGAATCCATCTATAACTAACAACGTATATAAATTATATATATAAATTTTTTCTGGACAACAAAATATAATATAAATTTATTTCCTGTTCAACAAATCTTTACTGATGCAACTTAAAATCAAGTCTATAAAATACTTGTTACTAAAAAAGTCACAAATTCATCTAGTCAAATGCCTATCAATTAGCATCTAATGATCAATAAGGGAAATAATAAAAGTCTATTGCTCAGATCCACGAGAGCTTTGATTTGATGAAGCTCTAAGCTGGTTCAACAAATCAGTTTCTTGGACACTTGTATCTCCCATAAGCAATCCAGTTAGTCCAGTGGTAGGATAAGTATGTTGAGGCTGATAAGGCATTTGAGGATAGATCTGCGGTTGAGGCCAGTACATTTGACGAGGATAAGAAGGCATCTGGAAGGATGGTTGCTGCAAAGGCTGAGAAGATTGTTGTGAAGGTGGAGTAGATTGCTGGGATTGCATCATTTGCTTTAACATTGCCAATTCTTGTTGGGTTTGCAAGAGTCGTTCCTGAGTTTGAACTTGCTGCACCTGTGCTTGCTCTTGTTGTTGTTGGTACTTGGACTCTAACTCCATAAATTAATTGTGACTGCAAGTGAGCATAATGTCTTCCATGTGATCTGTGTGATGATGAGCTACCATCAATTTGAAGATAAGGCACCATATCAGGTATTACACCTAGTCCATAACCGCAAACTTTGTGATGTTTCTCAGGTCCCATCACTGCAACATATGCTCTTTCTCGCATCTCTGTAGTCTCATTACCTTCAACTGCTACAATTTCTGCCAACTTCTCTTGCATACCAGCCTATGAGAGAAAATACTTAACTTATTATGGGCTGGTTATATTTAGTGTGCAGCAGATTATGAAATATACTTAACCAAATATGCTTTCAGCCTCCCAAACAAACTCCTCCCAAAATTATTATTATTCTCCTTATGTTCTGCTTCTACTGATATCCAACAAAGTGGTATCAGAGCCCTAGGCTCGATTTTTCGGGTACGGTCAAAAAAATTTCGTGCAACAGTATTATGGCATTCAGTGTGCTGCCTTAGGTGCTGATCGTGAGCAATGACAAAGAAGTGATTGTGTCTCGGTGAGATAGTAAAATATTTGCTCCAAAATTATTGAAAGAATTGCGAATCAAAATTCTCAATGAAGATCAACCTTGAAACTCAAAGGTTGCAAAGAGATTGAAGAGTTAGAGTGACTGGCCAAGACTTGATCATATTGTTGCAAGGTGGTGGAGCAAAAAAATTGTGGTGCATCGACTGTTGCTGTTGGGCAAAAGGTGAAAGAAAAATGAGAGAGAGGGGAGCAGGGAGAGAGAGATGAGCAAAGAAAGGAAGAAAAATAGAAGAGAATATTGCGTTGAAGAAATAGAAGGGAGTAAAAAATATGAAGAAAAAAAAGAAGAAAATAAGGGACAAAAAAAGTAGATGAGGAAGAAGAAAGCGAGGATAATGTGGTCCTTGATGAAAGCGTAAAAGTCCCTAAGAGAATAAATAAAGGGTTTAATTAGAGCAAAGGGAGGAGCAATTACACATAAGCAAATGAGGAAGGAACCTTGCTATTAGCCTTCCAATGTGAAGGAAAAAAAAAAGCAGAATGACAAGTCATGGTATTTGGACACTGGAGCAAGCAATTATATGTCCGGTGACAAAGACATGTTAGTGGATCTTGATTAGTCATTCAATGGCAAGATCACATTTGTAGATGTGTCTTGTATTGTTGTGAAGGATAGAGGTAAAATCCCAATTTATTTGAAGGGTGGCAGGCAAGAATTTTTTTTCAAATTATTTTATGTGCCCTCATTGAAAAAATAATATTTTGAGACTGTGTTAACTTCTAGAGAAAAGATATACTATTTTATTGAAAAAAAAAAGTATTTCAATTAGAGATCGGAGGAATAAACTAATTGCCAAAGTTCTAATGACAAAAAATAGAATGTTCTTGTTGAAGATGCGAACTGAATTGGTAAGGTGTCTAAAAGCTTATGTCAAAGACTCTTCTTGGCTTTGGCACTTGAGATTTGGGCACATTAATTTTGAAGACTTATCTATGTTGCAAAAAATAAAATGGCAAAAGGCTTGCCAACAATTCATTCTCCAAATCACTTATGTGAATGGTGTCTTCTTGAAAAGCATTAAAGAAAAAGTTTTCCTAAGTGTAATTACATAGGCATTTGCAAGCATAATTAGCCACGCTCATGCTACCGCCAGCGGTACCAACTCCCGCCAAAGGTGTGACCTACGGGAACACAGCCAGGCAGGCTACCACCTGAGCCCCGGCTTACCCCCAGATCACCGCTGACGCGCCGCCACGCGCCACGCCAAGACAGCATCAGAAGCTGGGGACTGAAGCATATCAGTCCCACATCGAAAACATGGGGAAGATCAGCTCTTTCCTCACCTATAAAAGGTTCTATCTTCTCTCCTCATTAATTATGCATTTACTACTTACCTGCTGTTACTTTGTCAACATAAATACATTGACTAACTTAGGCATAGGAGAAGAGAAGACCGCCCAACGCGGTCTCCCTCTGACGCCCTGTGTATTTTACTTGACAGGTAGCGGAAGCTCTGAGAATATCACAAGTAGCGATCCGCCCATCGGATCAGCGTTAACCAAGGTTTAGCTACCGCTGAATCTTAGACATTAACTTTGGCGCCGTCTGTGGGAACCCTTGAACAAAAGGCCATCCCACCACAACATCCACCATGACTAACGGTAGCGGGGGAAACGCTGAAGAGCAAGCGGATCAATCCGCCAACCCCCACCAACCCAGCGATTAACGTTATCCCAGCGGTTAATGTTAACCGTGCACTATTCAACACACCGATCAACCCCAACGTGGAACCCCAGATTACTCCCCAGGTCCCACCAACTCAAACTACAGCGGAGGCTCCGCCGAGCAGCAGTCGCCCACCGGTACAGGACCTTGCCGCTATGTACGAGCTGGCACTGGCGGACCTCCACAAGGCAAATAGGGAGTGCGAGCAAGAACGCCGAGAGAAGGCGGAGGCCCAAAAGCAGGTAGCCACACTGATGTCAAGATTCGACGAACTGAAGAGGGCGCTAGAAACAAACGCTAACCCAGCGCAGAGCGAGCAATCGCAGAGCACCAGACGCAGTCGACCCAATACTAGCGGAATGGTACCCATGCCAATCATATAGATGCAAGTACCGCTGAACCCACAGGAAATAATGGGCCCACCGCCTCTACCTCGCCTAATGGTGGAGCAAGAGGCTAAATCACAGCCAACCACCAACCGCTCGGCAGCTAGGGCTAGAATGGAAGGTAATCCACCTGCCCCGAGGCAGGAGCTGGTTTAGCGGAACTTCCAGGAGGGGCCCGCTGGCGACACAACCGCCCTAATCCTAGAAAGGATGCAACAACTAGAGCAAAGGCTAATCTGGGCGGAGGCAGGCGCCCCAACGCCAATTCCAAATCCACTCTTTGCGTCCAGACCAGGACCATTCACCGCTAGGATCCTGCATGCCATCCGCTCAGCACACGCCAAGACACCAAAGATGTCACATTACGGCGGCATGACTGACCCCTTTGTCCATATGGATACCTTCAAAAAAGTCACCAACAACAAGGGGTTCGATGACGCCACCCTCTGCCACTTGTTCATCGAAACGCTGGATAGTGAGGCGATGAGTTGGTTTTTTGAGTGCTCGCTGGGGTCCATTGACTCATTCCATGCACTATCAAATGTTTTTCTCTCTCGGTTCATCCTATTGGCTGCCAGACACCATAACACAACTCAATTATTCAACCTCAGGCAGGGAGCGGAGGAAACATTGAAGGCATTTGTCACCAGGTGGCGAGCGGCAACGTCCCAATGCCGCGATCTCGATAAGACAATGGCACTGGCAGCTTTCAAGCAGGGACTCCTCAAGGGGCCATTTCTCTATCACCTCAATTACAACCATCCAAATGCCGCGTATGACCATGTCATGAGCGAGGCTGTGATCCATGCACAGGCAGAGTTCATTACATACGGAGAAACACCACCACCTCCGCCTACACCGGTAAAGGCCACTCAGCCTTCATTCAGCCATCAGGAAACCGCTAACAAGGCCCCTGCTACGCCGCCAACTGATAAAAAGAGAGAATGGCAACAGGGCAACTACCAGAGCAAGCGGCAGAAGGACCAACATTACAATAAGGGCAACCGCTCATCTCACGGGGATAACCGTAATAAACAGACGGAGTCCTCCCAGCGGTACGCAGTTTTTACGGTCCTCACGGCCTCGTATGAGGAGATATACGACCAGTGCAAGGACCAGATCCCGCCACCACCCCCAAGAAAGTACCCAAGGGTGGGAAAACCTAGAAACACCAGCAAGTGGTGTAAATACCACGAGGACAGCGGGCACAATACCAATAACTGCAATGCGCTCAAAACAACTATTGAGACTTTGTACCGAGAAGGTAAGATGAAACAATTCAAGGAGCGCCAACCACCACCCGTGATCGCTAACATTGAGCCCATGGGCCGCATCAACACCATTGACGGTGGTACTCCAATCACCAACATGTCTCACAGGGCAAAAAAGCGCTATGTACGTGCTAACCACCCCAAAGAAGTTTGCAATATCCGCTATGAGAGGTCCGCTAAACTCCCAAAATCTGGTTGGGAGCCCATTACCTTCTCAGAGGAGGAGGAGTGCGAAGTACATCTGCCCCACGATGATCCATTCTTGATCGATGCCATACTCGATAAATGGTCAGTGGGAAGGGTCCTTATTGACAGCGGGTCTGCTGTCAATGTCATCTTCAATGGATGCTACAACAAACTCCAGCGGAATAGAAAATTACTACAGGATCATGAGCCGTTACTCAGCTTCTCCGGTGATGTCACGCAGCCATTGGGTTCTGACTACATGCGACTTGTTATCGGCGTTAGTCCATGTACGGCGGAAATCCATACGGAGTTTATCATTGTGGACTGCTTCAGTTCATATAACGCCATCATAGGTCGACCGGCACTCAACAAGCTAAAGTGCATCATAGCCGGATACATGCTCCTCATGAAGTTCCCTACTCCCAACGGGACAGGCTGTGTGAAGGGAGGTCAACAGCTTGCACGTGAGTGTTATTCAACGACTGTGTCGAGGTCAACGCACCGCCATGAGATCCTTACGGTGGGAAACCATGCACGGGCACCAAATATCTTTGAGGACCCTAGGGATGACGAAAAGAAATATGTCAAAAAGGAGCCTGTCAACCCAGAAACATCCTTGAGGGTTATCATCATCTCCAACAAACACCCTGAGCGGACAGTCCGCATCGACGTTCAGCTAGACCCAGAGGTAGCGGCTGAACTCACCCAGTTTCTACGTGACAACGCTGCCATCTTTGCATGGTCCTACGCTGACATGCCGGGCATCTCTCCCGAGATCATCACACACAAGTTGAGTATCAAACCATCCGCCTACCCTATCAAGCAGCGGCGAAGGGCCTTTGACGAGGAGAGATACCGTGCAATAGGGGAAGAGGTCACCAAACTCCAGAACATTGGATTCATCCGCCACGTCAATTACCCTCAGTGGATTTCCAACTTGGTCATGGTCAAAAAGCCTAGCGGAAAGTGGCGGATGTGTGTCGACTTCAAAGGCCTCAACAAGGCATGCCCTAAGGACAGCTTCCCGCTGATGTGCTCATATTTTCCTATTTTGTTATGCCTCTTAATCTTGATATTTATGTTTAGTTCTCCTTGTTTATGGTTCATTTACTTATTTTAGTGTTTTTATTGGTATGAAGAGCAAGGATGAGAAAAAGAAGCAAAAACAAGAGGAAAAGGATTGAAGGTGCTTTGCAATCCTAAAATCTGAAGTAGCCTCTGTAGAACAGCTAACTTTGAGGATTAAACTGTACTGATCCAGAGATAACCAGAAGACGAGCCTTATATGCACGGAAAGCCCCGAATGTCTAGTTTCTGGTGAATTTTACGGTTCATGATTTCGATATCTCTAGAGGGAGTTATGGCCATTGAAGTACAGGCAGTTCAGTCGATACGCGAATCTATGATGTGTTTCTAAGAGCTCGAGTTTTCAAGGCCTGAATGACTTAGCAAAATTCTGGGAAAATTGATATAGCATTATGGACCGTCTGAGAGCCCAACATATGTTTCCTTGGAATTTTAGAGTGCCACATCACCTTTCTTTTGTGCTAAGTGATTAAGGAGTTCCAGAGGCCTAAAGCAAGAAGGAAAAGTTGCATCTTATAAAAGGAGAATGTGTCAAGATGGAGGAGGAGGATTTAATATTAGATTCTCATCAAAGAAAGCTGCTGCCATCACGTGTTCACCTTCCATCTCCATTTAATAAGTTCTTTTATGTTTTCTTTGAACATGAGTAGCTAAACCTCTTTTCTAGGGCTAGGATGAGGCCCTAGCATGATTGTTTACATGTTTTGATATTCAATTGATGGATTATTAGTTTCTTTTCAGATGAATTCTTAATCTCTGCTTGAATTGTTGCTTATGTTAAAGTTCTATTGATTCGCGACCTTTAGGGCTTTGCATCTAGTTATCAGAAGATGAATTTGAGGCATAGCTGCAATATAATTCATATTAGCTTCATGTGATTAAGAATTTTAAATTACATTATTACTTGAGAAAGAATAATGATTTGCTTGATTTCCTTGTTTTCTAAAACGTAATGAGTCCTGCATGTTAAATTTATACCTGAGAAGGATAAACTGCATAGTTAGGATATACGACCTTTACCCGAGAGGGAGAGAATCATGCACTTAAGGAAAACTATGGTCTAGAGTACCTGAGAAGGACTTAGATACGGGAATTATCATCTGGAGGAACGAAAGAATCCATTGGTGGGTTCAAAACATAGATAAGATTGCTTGTGGTTGATTCCGACACCCTGGGCTCATCATCATCATATTTTTACTTTCAATCATTATAGACTCTTTTCAATTTCAGTTTATTTAGATTCACATTTTAAGTTTCTGTTTTCAAGTTATTTTCCCATTATCAACAACTCTTTTCAAAACCGTGAAAATCATAGTCTTAGTTTGAGTCATTTTGTGTGTCTTAATTGATTTGTGTTTCTTGTTTTGTGTGTTTTTGGTTTTAATTAATTTAGGTTTTCATATTGTGAATTGACTTAATATCCTCGTGGGAACAACAACCCCTTCTCTTCCATTACTATACTACATCCACCCTGTATACTTGCAGGAATTCCATCACCCGCTACCTCGCATAGACCAACTGATCGATGCAACCGCTGGACACGAGTTGCTCAACATGATGGACGCCTTCTCCGGCTACAATCAGATCAAGATGCACCCCGGCGACCAAGAGTGCACCTCCTTAACCACCGACAAGGACCTATACTGTTACAATGTCATGCCTTTCGGTTTGAAGAACGCCGGTGCAACTTACCAGCGGCTGATGAATGCCATGTTCGCTGAACATCTGGGCAAAATCATTGAGGTTTACGTGGACGACATGTTGGTAAAAAGCATCAAGGCCAGCGGACATGTGGCAAACCTCAGAATCATATTTGCCATTCTCTTGGTTTATGGTATGCGCCTCAACCCAGAGAAGTGTTTCTTTGGCGTCACCGCCAGCAAATTTCTAGGTTACATAGTCAGTGAACGGGGAATAGAGGCCAATCCTGACAAGGTGCAGGCCATCCTCAACATGAAGGCTCCAAAATGGAAAAAGCACGTTCAGAGCCTCCAGGGCAAGCTAACCGCTCTCTCCCGATTCATTTCCAAACTTACTGACAGGTGCCTCCCATTTTTCAAAGTTCTAAAGACGACCCACAAGAAGGTAATCGACTGGAACCCAGACTGTGAGGCGGCGTTCCAGAGCTTGAAGGAGTACCTGGCAGTAGTCACACTCCTTTCCATTCCTGTGCAAGGAGAGACACTATACATATACCAAGCGGTATCACAGTCGGCGGTAAGCTGCGCCATTGTACGACGAGACGGCCAGGATGAGCTCCCTGTATTCTACACCGGTAGAGGCATGAAAGGGGCAGAAATAAGATATCCGCCCCTGGAACAACTTGCTCTCGCACTCATCGTCGCCGCTAGGCGTCTCCGCCAATATTTTCAGGCCCACACAATCCATGTCTTAACAAATCAGCCGCTGAGACAAGTAATGCAGAACCCTGAACACTCGGGGCGCCTCAGCAAGTGGGCCATCGAGCTCAACGAGTTCGACATTGACTACAAGCCAAGACCCACCATGAAAGGCCAAGCAGTAGCAGACTTCATCGCTGAGCTCACCGAGCGTTAGGATGAACCCAACACAGAGGCAGAACCCATTACGAAAATGGTGGCCGCTGAAGAACCAGCCCCCCAGCGGTCTGACTGGAACCTACACGTAGATGGCTCTGCTTGCGCCAAGGCCAGAGGCGCCGGAGTCATCTTAGCAAGACCAGGGGGACTGAACAAGGAATACGCGTTAAAATTCAATTTCAAGGCCTCAAACAACATGGCGGAGTATGAAGTGCTAATCGCCGGCTTACTCCTCGCCATCGACTCAGGCGCTGACAGTGTCAACATATTCAGCGACTCCCAGTTAGTCGTTAACCAGGTCAATGACAGTTTCTAGGCCAAGGACCAACAGTTAGCGGCATACTTGGGGTACGTCAAAACGCTCCTCAAAAAATTCAAATTTCACACCATCACGCAGATCCCCAGGGAAAAGAACGCCAAGGCTGATTCGCTGGCAAGACTAGCAACCGCTCATCCACACCAAAGTCCAGCGGACACAAGGGTGGAATGTCTTGACAAGCTAAGCATCACAAAAACCCTAGCGGATATCTTCAACATTGAGGTCAATCCCAGCTGGATGGATGAAATCATCGAATACAAGCGCAATGGGACACTGCCAGCGGATAAGGTCGAAGCACGATAGCTCAAGCGGAGAGCAACTCGCTACAATATCCAGAATGGCAAGCTTTACCGCCAGGGGTTCACCCACCCCAACCTCCGGTGTCTAACCCCAGAGGAGGGAAAGGCCGTTCTTGCAACGATACACGGCTGGGAATGTGGAAACCACTCGAGCGCCAGATCATTGGCCAATCGCACAATGCGACAAGGCTACTTTTGGCCTACGCTCGACGACGATGCCAAAAGGGTATCAAGGTCTTGCCACAAATGTCAACAATACGCGGACCTCCCCCATGCCCTGGCGGAACCCCTGTCAATCATCATTGGTCCATGGATTCACTCAACGTGGGGCCTGGACTTGATGAGAAAATTCCCAACCGCCAAGGGCCAGTTCAAGTACATCATTGTTGCCATCGACTACAACAGCAAGTGGATACAGGCAGAGCCACTGACGGCAATAACTACCGCCAAGGTAACTCACTTCCTCTGGAAGAACATCTACTGCCGCTATGGTATCCCCCACACAATCATCACAGACAACGGCACACAGTTCAACAACAAGGAACTCATATCTTTCACCGCTAACCTGGGCACCAAGATGAGTTTCGCATCTGTCGCTCACCCCCAAACCAACGTCCAGGTCGAAGCAGCAAACAAGATAATCAAGAAGCTGCTAAAAAAGAAACTCAACGACGCCAAGGGTTTATGGGCGGAGAAGCTGCCGGAAGTTCTGTGGGCCATCAGGACTACCCCAACTTCCACCACTGGTGAAACACCATTCTGCATGATGTTCGGAACTGAAGTCGTCCTACCTATTGAGGTAACTCAACCTACCGCTAGGGTCGAGGGATACAACCCTGAGACCAACGGCGAAGGCGTCAACCTCGACAGGGACCTCCTAGAGGAGAAACGACACAAGGCCCATTTGCACAACTTGCAAAACAAGCAACGGGTATCGCGTTTCTACAACGCCAGGGTCAAAGCCTGGAACCTCCAACTGGGGGACTGGGTAATGAAGGAAGTCATTCCATCGCCAACGGCACTCCGCCCATCTTGGGAAGGTCCATACAAAATTGTGGAAGTCGTTAGCCCCGGCACATTCTACTTAATGGACAAAGATGGCGTCACAACGACCCACCCTTGGAATACCGAACACCTTCAGTATTACTACAAATAGTCATACCGCTACCCAAGAGCATCTTGACTTAGCTAAATTTTTGTTCAATATTTAGCTAAGGGAAGCTTCCCAACGGGTACAATCCCGCTTTTGTAAAACGCTGATCTGTCAGCTATTAATGAAACGAGAAATTATTCAAACCATTGTCACCAAGTCCAAGCACAGAGGTTTACTGGCACCGCCAACAATGTTCGGCGGACCACGTCCGCCACACCGTGCACTTGGAACAAATTTAATTCCTTTAATGTTTCGTTGGTTAACAAAAGCACACGTCAAAACTCTGGCGGTATGACAACATGCAAACAACACAAGGAATCCAACACAGAAAATTCAAATGCAAAAACTAACTGCATATATATATTACGGGTCGGGACTCCCCGCCCAAAAATATTGTCAAAAAGTACAAAAGGCCTCAGCGGCACTACAAAACTATGGCACAGTTTCAGTTCTGTTCTCAGGAGCAGCGACGACGTTAATTATCCCCAACCGGCGGTGGTTGTTGCCCAGCCAGGCGGCTCGTCTGATCAGATCCATGTGCGGTAGGGCTCGACGTATATATGGTGCCATCCGCTCGGGTGTAGGCATCCATAAAACCAGCGCGGGAAACTTCGGACTGAGTAGGAGGTGGAGTCCGCTGGGAATCATCCGCCGGACGCTCACCACTTTCTCCACTACATGAGTGAACACCCTCGACTCTAGTAGGGACCACACTACTCGCGGGTTCCTGCTGGCCCGACGGCTAGGCGGATTGGGACGCCTTCACCCAGTCAATGGCGCCCTTTTGCTTCAGAAGGTCCAGGTTGGCAACGGCTCCAGCCTTTGCCGCCTCCGTCATTGCCTTCTTGTACTCCGCCGACTGCTTGAACGCCTCCACGGTGGAGGCCTCCATCCAGCTCCTCTCCGTTTCCCGCCGGGCAACCTCACCCTCCAACCGCTTCACCTCGACGGTTTTGGCAGCAGAGTCCCACTGAAGGATCTCAATCTTCTTGACCTTGGCCGCCAGTTGATCCTGCAGCAGGGCTATGTCTTGCTCCAGCTGAGACACTCGATTATTCCCCTCGAGGTCCCTCTCGATGGCGACATTCAGCTTGTTGCGAACATCCGCAGCATCGCACTCGGCCTTGGTCAATCCCCTTTGAACCTCCGCCAGCTTGTCGTTGGCCTCCCCCAACTCCCTCTGGAGATCACTCATCTCCCCCCTTAGCTGCCACTCAACGCGGGGCTGGCTCGACGCCACCAGGAACATCTCATGTAGCCTAACAGACAGGTGTCTGAAGGCAGAACTGTATGGCGATTGATCAACGGCGAACTCGAGTCTAGATCAGGGTGGAAAAGAAACTCCCGCTCAGGGTCGGTCAGGAACTCCGCATACGAGGCAAACGAGTCTAGATCGCTCGTCGGCACCTCCCTACCAGCTGCCACGGTCGCCTTGGGCTGGGCCTGCTTCGCTTTCTTCTGTTGGCGGAGTATCACCCGTGTGGCACCAGCGGCGACAGGGAGCGATCTCATCTGCGACTCCAGCCCCGCAACAGACACTGCCTCCTTGGAGGGCACTACCCTCTCCTTCTGGGGCCCACGCCTGTTAGCGGGCACTCTCTCTTTCTGCTGCACAGGCGCAGCAGGGGCCTTGCTCCCGCCAACAGCCCCGTGAGAGGCACCCCCTCCCGCCTGAGTCACAAGCGAACCGTCGGCGCCAAGATGAGAGTGATGGGGCATCGGCAACACCACGGGAATCTTGGATTGGACCACCGCCAATGTCTTGGGATCCACGGCAATTTGTTGGACCTCCAGCCAAGCGGCGTACATGCTCTCCAGGAAGTTATTGATCTTCGCTCGGTTCATGGCCTTCTCAAATGCCTCACGACTGGCTTTGTTTCCCGGCAGTGAATATGCAACCATCGCATAAATAAATAAATAAATAAAAGAGGTAACAGGACAAGTCAGCGGGAATTGCTTACCAACGGCGCGTGTCAGCTTCAGATCAACCAACAGTTCCCACCCGGTGAGCAGGCGGAGGTCGAGCAGGTTACGATTTTGCCAACAGCCTCTTATCCTCGTTAGGCGACACTGCTCTTCGCACGTCAAATTGTAACGAAGACCCGCTACACAAGAAACGAGGTAACGATTAGAAAACATATACATATGGTACATGCACATCATACGGACAGTATCCGCCAACTGCAGTCAGCGATGACTATCAACAACCTCAAATTGGCTGGAACTCTGACTTGATCCTATACGTCGGCGCCCTTTTATTTACACCAGCGTCATACTCCCACCCCGAGGTCGCTGCGCAATACGTCGCCAGCCAGGGAGACATCGAATCTTTCAGATTCTCTACCAGCTTGGGTGCCCCCTGGCAACGGGTGAGGTTCACCTGTCCGCTACACCCTTGTCGCCTCACATAGGTGAGCTCGTAGAAGTGAAGTACCTCTGCCACAGTCGGCCCTTCACACCCAGAGAGACACCACAGCGAGTTCAGCGCTAGCAGCAACCGCCACATGTTGGGGCAGATCTGCCCAAAGGCGAGACAAAACTCACATACCAAGATCTGAAGATTGGGGAGTAGTGGGAAGGTGACACCCTGGCAGAAGATGGCCTCGTGAACGGCAGCATGCCCCGCTGGCAGAATGGAGGCCTTATCATCGGCAGTCGGCGGGCGCAATTTCACCACGCCGGGTAAGCGGAAAACCTACTTCACACGGGTGACGGCAGCCGCTGTCATAGGCCCTCCCGCCTCATCAACAGAGGTCCCGTCGGGGAGAACCTAGGCTGACTCAACTTCTTCTCCGCCAACATCCCTCACCACATCAGCGGAACCGCTAGCGGCGCTATTGCTCGCTAGCCTCTCCTCCCGCCTTTTACGAGCGACAACTTCCTCTCTTGCCCTAGAACTCTCAGGACGACCGGCGCGACCCATAACAACCTCCCAGGGTATGGTCTGTAGCCATACGATGTCTAGCGGTTCGGACAATGAGGTTCCTGCAGGGGCAGACGGACGCAACGAGTCAATAAACATCCTATCCGCCACGTTGAGCGACACGTCAGACCCGGAATCCTCACTGCTCGAGATCTCTACGACGCTAGCCATCACAAACCCTAAAACCCAAACCAGTCAGTTCCAACAGGATCTTAACTCACCCTTATCTCTATTTTCAGACAAGAACGTCAAGAACACCCATTCCCAGAAAACCCAGAAAATGCCAAAACAAGAACAACCCGAATCCACACTCAGACCCAGATTCGACCATCTAGCAGGGCAAAAATCCTCAACCTCTTATCAAACACCTAAAACCCACCCCCAAACATAATACTAGACCCTCAGAGACACCGGAGAGCGACAAAAAAACCACCACGAAACCAAAAACCCAGAAATCAACAGAAACAAACAAAAACAAAATACGACAGGGAGGAGATTTGGGATACCAACCTCAAGGATGGAAACTCTGATATGCTCGAGGATTCTCGTCGTCGCTTCACAAAGTCTCCGTCCTCCAAAGATCGACACCTTCACGGAGATTGCAAAATACTCTCGGATCTCAGAACAAGGCTTGAGGACGACGATAATGGGCAAAAGTACAAAGTGTTAAACCTCCAGGTTTCCCTTTCTTTTATGTCAACATTAGACCAATTTAGGGCGTCCGTTGAAAAACGACATCGCACCACGGCCGTACACGTGCCCCTCGAACGCACTAACTCCTCGGATTAACCGAGGCGTCGCCTCGGTTACAAAATCAATAATTACTCGCATTAATGGCAAAGAGACGGGCGTGCTGCGGGGACGTTATTCCACACGCTAACCCTATACATATCAGCCACGTGTCGGATGCCTTCAGCCGAAGCGTCTGTACGAAGTAACATTCCACAAGGCAGGAATACTAACCGTCAAGAGTGAGATGGTCTCCGCTAAGCGCAACACCGCTAGAGGAACTTCTCCCTTTTCATCCTGCAAGCGAGATAGTCTCCGGTAAGCGCAACACCTTTAGCGGAACTTCTCCCTTTTCATCTTACAAGAGAGATAGTCTCCGCTAAACGCAACACCGCTAGCGGAACTTCTCCCTTTTCATCCTGCAAGCGAGATAGTCTCCACTAAGCGCAACACCGCTAGCGGAACTTCTCCATTTTCATCCTGCAAGCGAGATAGTCTCCGCTAAGCCCAACACCGCTAGCGAAACTTCTCCCCTTTCATCCTGCAAGCAAGATAGTCTCCGCTAAGCGCAACACCGCTAGCGAAACTTCTCCCCTTTCATCTTGCAAGCGATAGTCTCCACTAGGCGAAACACCGCTAGCGGAATTTCCCGCTTTTACCTCGCAAATGAGGCCGTCACCGCTGACCACAACTCCATTCACTGAGCCACTGCCAAGTTCCCACAACACTGCTGGCCACTTACTATCAGCGGAGGGACTTCGGCCAATGGCGATTCCCGAGGCAACGCCTCACTTTGACAACGACCGCCACGCGGCGTTGCAGTCAAAGCAAGGTCCTCCGGGACAAAGGGGACACGTCAACAATCTTCGACGGCCCTGATCAGGCCTGATTGACCCCCGCCACTTGGGAATCAAAGATTGGGTTCGCTACCCAACACCCTCTGCTCATCGCAGCTCCCCTCAACAAATAATACACCGGCCAAACGGAGGTCTATCTTAGCCGGGGAGTGGGGGGCCTAGCAGGGGCCCACCTGAAAGGGTATAAAGCGTTCGTTCAGTAAGTCCATGGTTGACAACGCACTGACGCTAATTATGCTTTTGCAAGTCTGGCGAAATTAACGCTTCGAACCGCTAGGCAACTCCCCAACCAAGATTGCCCTCCTTGACTGGGGACTTGGGGGACTTGTACTTACATAGTCATTTGCAAGCATAATTAGCCATAATGAGCCACGCTCATGCTACCGCCAGCGGTACCAACTCCCGCCAAAGGTGTGACCTACGGGAACACAGTCAAGCAAGCTACCGCCTGAGCCCCGGCTTACCCCCAGATCACCGCTGACCCGCCGCCACGCGCCGCGCCAAGACAGCATCAGAAGTTTCAGAAGCTGGGGACTGAAGCATATCAGTCCCACATCGAAAACATGGAGAAGATCAGCTCTTTCCTCACCTATAAAAGGTTCTCTCTTCTCTCCACATTAATTACGCATTTACTACTTACCTACTGTTACTTTGTCAACATAAATACATTGACTAACTTAGGCATCGGAGAAGAGAAAACCGCCCAACGCAATCTCCCTCTGACGCCCTGTGTATTTTACTTGACAGGTAGCGGAAGCTCTGAGAATATCACAAGTAGTGATCCGCCCATCGGATCAGCGTTAACCAAGGTTTATCTACCGCTGAATCTTAGACATTAACACTAAGGAGACAACTACAAGAGCGAAAGAGCCACTAGAACTTATTCATGCTCATGTCTGCGGCTCAATTAAACCAAGTTCTTAAGGTAAGAATAATTATTTTATGCTATTTGTAGATGATTAATTTTAGCAGAAAAACTGGGGTTTATTTTTTAAAGGATAAATCAAAGATGTTTGGTGCATTCAAAAAAATTAGAGTTAATTACTGTTTACTCCCTATACTTATAGGGTTTCATCGTTTCAGTCCCTGACCTTCGAATTTCACCTAAAAAGTCCCTGAACTCTCAATTTCCTCCCAATTCGTCCCTGCCGTCAAGCTCCGTCCAAATTATCTGTTAAATTGCTGACGTGGCACCTATTTTATGCTGAAATGTCTATTTTACCCTCATTTAAAAAAAATTCTCTCTTTTTTTTTTAAATTTTTTTTCTCTTTACCTCATCTTCTAAGGAGCCCCAGTCTAGTACCGGAGCCTCCTCTTCCATTCTCTTATTCTCTCTCACCTCCCAAACACCACCACCACCTCTCTTTTCCCAAAACCAGCATCCCCAAATTCGCCACAGTCACCATGTCGTCATCCCCCGTCGTCGAGCACATCGTCCTCTTCAAGGTCAAAGACGACACCGATCTCTCCAAGGTCAACGACCTTACCTCCCTCGGTCTCACCCCACCTCTCCGCTGGTCCCCTCCTTTGCACCCGATCCTCCCTCTTCGCCTTCAGTCAACGAGTCAACACCGCAGCGATCTCCGAGTCGCTGCAGATCTCCGTGCATGATCTGGTTTTGTTCCTGTACATCGCTACGGCAGATGTTTGGCCCTCCACCTCAGCTTTTGACGGTCAAAGACGACACCGATCCCTCCACGGTCAACAGCCTTACCTCCCTCGGTCTCACCCCACCTCTCCGCCGGTCCCCTACTCTGCACCCGATCTTCCTTCTTCGCCTTCAGTCAGCGAGTCAACGCCGCAGCGATCTCCGAGTCGCTGCAGATCTCCGTGCATGATCTGGTTTTGTTCTTGTACATCGCTACGACGGATGTTTGGCCCTCCACCTCAGCTTTCGACGGGATATTTGACGGCTTGTCGCCGTTGCAGGTGATGATGTGTGCCGAAATTGATTGTTTTTTTGCTTTGGGGTGCAATGTTGCTGTGCTTAATTGGACTATTGAATTTAGGAAGATAGGTTTGAGGCAAATTGAATTGAAATTGCTGAGATTAGTACTTTTTCTTTTGGCTGTTGGTTTGGAATGTAGGGTGAAATTTTGTTAATTCGACACAAAACATGTCGATTTATGTGCCTGCAGGAGTACGAATTGAGCTGGGTACTTTGCACCATCAATCGGTTTCTTACGATTCTTTGGAAAATAGTTTGGATTGGTTTCTATTGACTTTTTGATGTTTTCTTACCTTTTTGTTTGATTATTTTATGAAGGTCATGGTAAATAGGGTGGTTGGCATATGTTTTTGGATGATTCTAGGTATGCATATTCTCGGTCTAGCGAGAAGATGCCAGAGGATGAGAGCTTAGAGATAAAACAGAGGAGAGGGGAGAGATTTGGGATATTGTATTTCAATTTATAGATTTGAGATGATTGTTGCTTCATTTACTGGTTTGGTTGCGATTAAATTATAAACGTGAGTTCAGCTTGTTTTTACTTCTCTTGCAGATGGTGGAGGTGGTGGGTGGCGTCGGCGTTGGTGAAGGAGGAGAGGAGGAGATAATGGAGAGGAGGAAGAGGAGGTGGTGGTGGTGGTGTTTGGGAGGTGACTGAGGTGGTGGTGGTGGTGGTGGTGGTGGTGGTGTTGGTGGTGTTTGGGAGGTGAGAGAGGAGGAAGAGGTGGTGTTTGGGAGGTGAGAGAGGAGGAAGAGGTGGTGGTGGTGGTGGTGTTTGGGAGGTGAGAGAGTGCGAGAGAATGGAGGAGGAAGTAAAGAGAAAAATAAAAATAAAACAGAATTTTTTTTAACTGAGGGTAAAATAGACATTTCGGCATAAAATGGTTGCCACGTCAGCAACTTAACAGAGAATTTGACGGAAAATTGACGGCAGGGACGAATTGGGAGGAAATTGAGAGTTCAAGGACTTTGTAGGTGAAATTCGAAGGTCAGGGACTGAAACGATGAAGCCCTATAAGTATAGGGAGTAAGCAGTATTTAATCCAAAAAATTAAGTACTTTAACCCTTTCACCTTCTTTCTTTAACCCTTCATTCATTCTCTCAGGGACTTTTACCCTTCCACCGAGGACCACAGTTCTTGAAAATAAAATTAATTTAGAATTATGTTAAGAGTTATGGTGAAACATCGTCTCCATTCTCCTTCCTGAGTGATCCGTTTGGAAAGGTGATTGTTGTTGCGCATCACTTAGGCTAGAAGCAAAGGATAAGGCTGGAAATATGATCCTGATGGTTGTGAAAGAAGCTGACACAGTTCTACCGATTACTGTAGTTCCCAAGTTAAGCTTGGTGACAAAGAGTTCCATGTGTACTGGGAAGAGGACAACTTGGGCACTCTCGTTGACTAGGTTATTAGGTATTATATTTCCAAGGAATGTACTTTTTGGTCATAATGTTCACACGGTCACTAGTGACCAAGAATTTTGTGGTCACCAACCCTTTTATTTAATATCAAGAGTTGAGATTAAAAGGAAGAATTTTAAGTATTTTTTAATTTGAATTGTTGAAATTAATTCTGTTCATACCAACTATGTGCTGAGTAGAAACACCACAAGCACTTAGCCATCAAACATGACAGGAGCTAAGTAGAGCTTATCGAGAGACATAGGGCATCCAACCCTACAAGGCGAGTCCAAGAGGCAATAAAAATATTGACCGAGACCACCTCATAAGATCTGTCCAATAGGTTCAAACCTCACATTTTCACCCATGGAATAAGCACTCATTCTCAAATCAGAAATAAAACGAAAGCAACTCCCAATATTTGTTATATAAGCATGCATTTACTCCTATTTATGGTAAGCTACTATTCCCTTTCATATTGTTACTCTGTCAATATTTCTTAAGATATTTGACTTAGGCATCAGAGGATATAGGCCGAAAACCCCTACCTACTGTCTGACCCTTATCTGTTTTGATAGGTTGCGGGATTTGGTATATAGGTAGCTCTTGGTGATTCTCAGTTCCCCGGGCAGTATACAGAAACAAAATCTAAAGTTGGATGAGCACAAAATTCTTAAGTCACCTGGTGATTGTGCAATCATTGCCTTTGAGATTTGAATTTTAAAATATGAACTATGGGTAGCAATCCGGTTTGTAATATATTATCCTCTTTGTGGGAAGTCAATGGGTATCAGTTCCATTTTTTAAATAAAAAAATAAAAAATGAAAAGGTTTCATTCTCGAACACTAAACCCTAAAATGTTATGGGAGTGAAATCCACACTCCCGAAATTACGTTCTACACTCCCCTTCTTTTCTTAATTATTTAGTTTATTCTGCTTCTATTTCTTTCCAACATTATCCTTACAATCATAATCTCTCTCTCTCTCTCTCTCTCTCTCTCTCTCTCAACTCATTCCCCTCTTCCTCCTCATCATCTTCCTATTAATCTCTCGTAATCTTAATTTATGTTGTGATTAAAGAACCAAGCAACTTTTGTCTCCATTGCTCCAAAATATTTATTTTTCTCTCAATAAAAAAAAGAAAACAAATTAATTTTTGAAGGCTATCGCAAACTGTTTGGGATCGAGCCATGCCAGCTTGGTGAACTTCTTGACAGTGATCCAATGGCGGTTGTTGAGCCGACCCTTATAGACAACGTTGGGGGCTTTCTCACCACTCTCGGATACTATGTAGTCAGAACTGAAGTTGTTGATGGCGGTTTTGAGGTCGGAGAAGGAGAATTCCGAGAAGGGTGGGACGCTGTCGGTTTCTGAGTCGGATGATGGTAGGTCTAGGCCCGAGCAGTGTGGGCTTATTGGTGGGTCGAGACTTCGTCTGGGTGCATCTCGGAAATGGTGGATCTTGAGGGCGAGAATGAGAGAGTTGGATAAAAAATGAAGGCATGTTTGATCATCGCTGAGACCTCTTTGGACTTCAGTGCGTTCTCGGCAGCCATTAAAGGTCGGAGTAAGCAAGAAACCCAGTAATGGGTTTTTCTGGGAAAGCAAAGATTGAGAGAGAAGAAATGGGTTCTTTAAAGGATTAGAGAGAGTCAAGTGGGTAATCAATCAGTCAAAGAAAGAAGTAGACATTTTAGAGAGAGAGACGAAAATACTAAATCACCCCTTGAAAAATAAATAATGGCATGAGTGTTATCGTGTTAATGACGGCATGTATGAAAACTTGATCGGGTTTTGTAGATCCATGTACTTATGTGATAGTTTAGAAAAGTTGGCAACATTAATTCTCAGTGGACTTAAGTTCATATATTGTTCTTAAAAATTTTCCTTCTATCATCAACTTAAGCCTAATACTCCAACCAAAATAATGTCGCTCTAAAAGTAATTTTTTGCTCTTCCATTGGAAACTTCTTAATTGAAATATGTTAAAAGCAAATCCAATAACTTTGATATGTAACTCCTCATGAGAAACATATGTAAATGTTCGATCTTGCACCCATTACCCATGAAGCTAGAGTAGCCAAAATTTTCAATATTTCTTTGCCACAAACAAAAACCGACATTAGAAGAAGCAACACAAGAAGGACTAGGTGAATCGATGTTGTGAAATTCATTGATTCGATCATCTGTGTTCATAATCAATTTTGGCCTTGTCGCTGTTCTAATCTATTGAGTTTTAGAAAGAGATAAGAGAACAAGAGAAATAAAGAGACTTTTTTTTTAATTTGAAATGGGCTGGTGCGGCTGCCCTCAAGCCTTGATTAATGAAATTGAAGAATACAAGGAGGGGACGTAGAGCCTAAACCCAAATTACAATAAGCATAGAGAGAACATCCTGAAATAATACCAAGACTCTCCACAGAAACTATGTATTCTAACAAGCACCAATTAGCAAAGAGTGCACAAATGGCTACTCTATTTGATTTGAGATAGCGGTGATATACCGGAAAGATAACTCTATTACGAAGAAGTATCATTGCAAATAACACAGCTTTCCCACTATGTTGCCACACAGAAGTAAATCCGGCGACACATAATTTCATTCTACCACTAGGAGGTTGCGTCCATTTGATCAAGCAAATAGCTCGCCGCCTCACTAGGCTAGACAAAACACACAGAGTGTGCATACCGGGACCAAGCCCACATCGCCCTATCATAGAAAGATAGGTAGTTATTACCGGCATAAAGCCGCAATATACTAAAAAACAATAAGAAAATAAAGCAATAAAGCTAATAGCAGGCCAAAAAAGGCCCAAGGACCTATTCCAGGCCCAATCTCCGTCCCAGCTAACAGAAGAATTGCAGCAGCCCATCAACCCAGCCCAGTATTTCCCATGACCTTCTGCCACCGTCACATCGTCATTACCTTTGCACCACCACCACCGTCGCACCTTCATATTCTCACCACCACCCTCCTCTCTCCGAGCAGATCCGCCCCCCACCGTCCCGCCTAGCCTCATCAAAGCCAACGCCTCCAAACCATCGGAACCCGCCACCACAACAACCCAAACCCGCCACCAAACCAACGACAAACACTAGTAGTGCAAACCCATCCAACCAACCCTCGAATAACGCAAGCCAGAGAAATTCCGATCTAACGCATTTGAGCCCCGATCCGGCCTCCCGCCTATTGATCGGTATTGAGCGCCGGTAAGGGAGACCCACCGCAACCTTCGTTGTTTGAGAGAACATTGGGAGGAAACTCACACGCCCAAGAAGGGAGGAGCCCGTCCGGCTGCACACGCCACACGCCGACGAGGCCGAGGCCCACGCCGATGCAGGAGCGCCGCCGGGCGAGAGAACTGACGACGTAGAAAAAAAAACCTAGCTTCTAGAGAGAGAGAGTCGCGCTCATAAGGAGAAATAAAGAGACTAGGTAGGGGTATTTTCGAAAGAGAAAAATTCATCAATAAACCAAAACTATTAAAATATTAAGAGGGATTGTGGTTTTTTTTTTGGAATAGAAATTAATATTATTAGAAATAAAAGCAATAAAAGAGGCCATAATCTAATGTGCACTTATGTAAGAAATTCGGTTTACAAACTGGAAAACCTATCTGAGCCAATACTAAACTTATTATAGTATATGGGATGCTCGCATGAAGCAAGCCTAACCAAGCAAAAACAACCTCGTTTCCTAAAGAAAAATCGTTCATGTAGCCTAATTAATTTTCTAGCACTCAATTGTGGCACATATAACAATTAGAAACATCTCAAAAAAGCATATAGAAAATTACTCCTACTTAAAAAAGGCTTGCAACCTAAAAATTTAGACCTCCATTTACTTAGGGTCGAAGCTTGAACCATTTTTAGCAATTAACAAGGAGAGTGCAAATTTCACTCCCCTAATATTAAAATACATAACTCATACAACCATGAACTAACTGACAAGATCAATAATTAACTCCGATAATACACTGGATTTGACAGAGTAGACGAGAAACTCCAAAAAAATATTATAATACAAAACTCGAGTTTTATTAAACAAACAACCATGAGGTCCCTACAACTAGGGCTGCCACTTGGTTTGGTAATTACCAAACCGACCGAATACCAACCGATACTTTAGGTTTGGTAAACCGACTTTTTGGTAACCGAAATTGAAAATTACCGAAAATGTTGGTTTGGTTTTGGTAAATACCGAATTTACCGATTATTTAAATATTAGCTTTATATACTATGGTTTTCAATACACATACATGTATATTAAGAAATAAACATAAAAGTTTTCATAATAGTATGAACATTACTCAATATACTACATAATTAATAGTACATGTATTTTGAGTAACCTAGTCCAAGATGGTTAAATAACCTAGTTTTATTGAAAATAGATAAAATTTGATGTCATATATACAAAATAAAGCTATGATTAGTAGATGAATACGAAGTTTACGGTTAAAAAATTGAAAAACCTAATTTTGTTCATTCTAATTTATATTACAAAGAATTAGTTGTTTTAAAGTTGGTAATACTGAAAACTGAAATACCGAATTTGGTAGATATGATTAAAAATCGAAAATTTTGGTTGGTAATTGGTAGCTCAATTTTGAAACCGAAGGTTTTGGTTTTGAAGTTGGTAATACTTATAACCGATTCGAACCGACCGAGTGACAGCCCTACCAACAACCATAAGCTAATTGACAAGATCAATAACATATTCACGGATAGAATATAATTGTTAGGGAAAAAATTGACTTAAAATTTTAATAACTTTGAAGTTGTTCATTGTCTATTTTCATGGTTTTTATATTTCAATATTATTATTTAGTAAAGTTCAATTTTGGCATTTTGAAATTATTTGGAGAAGGAGGTTTGGCCTTATAGACAGATAGATTAGTTTATTTGTCGAGTTGTTGAAGAGCTTCTTCAGTCTTTTAGTTTCTTTGCTAATTGACACTTATTTCATTGTTAACTAGTAAGAGCTTTGTCCTTTAACGGAAAACTCAAAATATCTACGACAGATCGAAAAAAATCATCAACAATAAACAAGCAAACATATTATTTTATTTTTTGTTAGCGTACAAAGACAGAAACTGAATCTATTAATTTCACCACTGTGTCATCGTCACTTTTTTGCTTAAGGTGTGCCAAGGGTTCAAACAGGTTGCTCATTTGTAAATTAATCACAAGAGTCCAATTAAGGCCGCTCCAGGATCAACCATTGAAGATTCCGTATCATCGGACATTTAACCGGCATACCTCCTCGGGCGCCATGCATGCATAATGCCGGCGACATAAGATTCGGATGATATTGCCAACTGCAATCATACACCACTTGTTAATATTTTTTATTAGCAGAACTCTTTCTTCTTCTTTTTTTTGAACCAAGAACTCTTTCTACTTCACTACTACTTGTGCATAAGATTCGTGTACAGTGTATTTAATGACATTACTTCGGTATGCCATCAGACACGCACACGTGAAAATTAAGAAATTTTTATTAATATTTATCTTGCTAATCTCTCGTAGTATTGAATGACATTACTTCTGTATGTGACTAGACACGCACAGATGAAAACTAAGAAATTATTTACTAATGTTTATCTTTTTTTCTTTTAGTCGGTAAAATAAGTTTCATCAAATTCGTTAAAAATTTCTTGGAAAGAACAATAATTTTTTATTATTATTTCTTTTATATGGAAAGACGACAATATATCACACTCATATTAGAAAAAAAACAATAAGAGATTTCATTTAAGTAACCTGATTACCAATACATACAATGCAGCTCTTGAAACCAACAATTAAAAATCAAGTCCTGAACTTTCTATATTGTACAATCATCATCTTCTTCTTCTTCTTAATTAGAGTAAGACTAGTTGTAACTCACCAAGTATTTCTTTTCTGCAGGAGTGGGAAATATACAGAGGAAAATTGCATATAGCTTGAAGATCGACTACAACACTTGCTACAAATACAAGACAAAAAGGTAAATCTTGCAAATCATCCTATTTATTGAATACTAATAAACAGTGTTTTAGGGTTTGCCTTTTAGTATAGAGTATAATTAGGGGATAGATTACCTTAGTTATACCACTTATTGTTTTGGCATGAGCTGATACTACTTAGGAAAGAAACTAGTTGCTAAGACCCCGCAGCAATGCGGGGTAGAGAGAAAGAGAGAGGTAAATCTTGCAACATACATGGGAAAAATCGTCCAATCACTATTTTATTAAGCAGTAATGAACAGTAATTTAGAATTTGCCTTTTAGTATAGAGTATAATTTGCTCCAATCACCAAAGTAGATTCAGTACGTACATCATGAGTAGAAATATGTACGGTCTTAGGCCCAAATTAACCCTAACAGAAGTTGACATCACAAAGCACTTTGTCGGCTACTCATAGAGTGCTGGATCTGATAACCTTGGAGTTGGGATGGCAACCAAAGATATCTTCTTCTTCAATACAATACCAAACTTCTCCGAAAGATCCAACTTCTCACCCTGTGGCAATTTCCAATCAAAAGAATGCAGCAGTGTAGCAAGCGAATGCATCACCATCCGGTCAGCCAATGCTATCCCTGCACATATTCTTCTCCCGGACCCAAAAGGAAAATACTTGAAGTCACTCCCACTGTAATCCCATTTACCATCCAAGAATCTAGTTGGATCAAACTCCAATGGGTTTTCCCAACTAGAAGGGTCTCTATGTATAGCCCAAACATTAACAAAAATCCTAGACCCCTTTGGAATGGTATAACCCCCCACAGTACATGTCTCACTTGGGCAATGTGGGACTAATAGAGGCAGGGCTGGGTGCAAACGCAGTGTTTCTTTCATCACAGCATATAAGTACGGTAGCTTGTGAATGTGAGACTCTTCTACAACGCTGTTTTTGCCAACTACTGCTTCTAATTCTTGCTGGACTTTTTGTAACACTTCTGGTTTGTTCAGAACTTCCGACATTGCAAATTCAATTGTGTTGGAGGATGTGTACGTCCCGCCCACAACCATATCCTGTACACAACAATGTTAAAGGCGTTGATTGATTCATATGAAATCAGATGCAAAAAGGAAAAAAAAAAAAAAAAAAGATGGTTGAGGCCACTGAAACAAATGGCAACCATGGCTAGGTTAATTTGTTGTTAGGTACTTAGGTTATCAGTTATGCTTGTAAGTTGTGAGCATTAACAATTAGTTTTTTCAGCTCACTCCCAAAATGCAACCCAACCATATGCAAGTTTTAGTGAAAACCTTTTAAAAAAAAATTTATGTTAATTTACATTACGAACTATCTTTCAAACCACAAATATATAATTACTTCTTATGTTTTGTTGTTTTTAAGAAGCTTAAAGATGAGTAACATCATATCGAAGATCAGAGTACTCCAACCATGCTATGAAGAAATCAGAAATGAGAACAATATGTGCCAACAGATACCATATTGCTCTCAGAATAAACTCTTGTACAACATTTACTCTAAATAACGATTTATATTGATTTTGCGACTTTAGAGATGGGCCAAGTTCAAAATCTCAATTATGTGCCCAACCTAAAAGGGCAACACTAGTGACATCACTTGTTTTCAATTCCTCACTTCTTTTGTCGAAATGTTATGAGGATGATATTGCAAAATTATATTTTTCATAAGCAAATAGTACTTGGCTTTGTGTCTCGCAATAATTTATTTTTCTTTTTATATAAAAATTAAAAAATCTGAATCATGCATCATGTGCTATAAATCTATAAAAAAAATTCATCAATGAAAAAAAAATCATGGAGAATCAATGAATCATGGACCACATGCATTTCATTGTTCCCTCCAGAATCATCCACAACTCCACGTCTCACGTGCTTAAACTAGTTATCATAAATTCATAATCTCTCAAAAATAGAAAAACAAATAAATTACTATCTTGAGGTGAAAGTTAAAAACGGCGTACCATAAACAAGGCTTTGAGGTGAGTCATAGTAAACGGCGTCTTGGAATCTCCCTCCTCTTTTAACCGCAGTAAAAAAGTCAAAAAATCTTTACTCCCCTCCTCCTTCGCGCTTTCCTTCTCCATCCTCAGCCGTTGATCTATCACTCTCTCGAATATCGCATCAATCCTCTTCCCTAAACCCTCCATCTGCTTGAACACCCCTTGCAAGTCAAACCGGGCCAAACCCGGATAAAAGTCCGAAACGTTCGGCTTCGCCAGCAGCTCCGTCCCCTCCGATACCACTTGCCGGAACTCCGCCCCGAGCCCGGAGGCCTCGTCCTGCACCGTCCCGCCCCACAGCATGTTGGTGATCACGTTCAGCACGTTCAGGAACATCTGCTCGCCCACGTCCACCGGCGACCCGACCCGACTGTAGAATAACCCGACCGTTCGCCTGACCTGGTTCCGCCGCAGCTCGTGGACCGAGTCGAGCGTGGTGTTGCTGAGCATCTTGAGCACGCAGACCTTCCGCAACATCCGCCACTCCGGGCCGTACGGGGTCCACACGATGTCGGATCCGCCGTACGAGGAGGCCAGGCCCGCGGCGGGGACGTCGCGGTTGGCGAAGATGACGTCATGGTCCTTGAGGACCTCGCGGGCGACGGAGGGGGACCTGGCGGCAGCCGCGAGTTAGAGTCTGATCTCTTGTAGTAGAGCCACGAGCACCAAAGGATAACGAGGGAGAGCGTGAGGACCACGCTCCAAGGTCCGCTCACTCCGCTGCTTCCGGCATCGGATTCCGACCAGAATGAGGATAAGGAAGCGTAATAGGAATCGGATTCCATGACTAGATCGAAAGTGCTGGAAGATTAGGACTGGAGTAGACAATTTAAGCTAATGTGAGAGTGAGTGAGAGGGCCTCGATCACATTAGTTTTATTAGCATTAATGTGAGCGGTCATCTCAGATTCTTTGTGGCTATGGGATCAATATAGTTGTGTT